>NC_048312.1:13580375-13792873 GCF_013100865.1 Trachemys scripta elegans
TTATCTCTAGACTGATTCTTGCTTGCATATTTATACCTGCCTCTGGAAATTTCCACTACATGCATCAGAAGAAGTGGGTATTCACCCACGAAAGCTCATGCTCCTATACGTCTGTTAGTCTATAAGGTGCCACAGGACTCTTTGCTCCAATGTTTATCCAGGAACCTATAAGGGCTTTGAAGTGGCCATTCTAGTGTTTATGGTTGAAAAAGATGTTTGGACGTTTTTAAAGGGTGTATTATTTACCCAGTCACACATACAGGCTCTGATCCTACATCTCTGCAGCTGGACCTTTATATCTGCATAGAGTCCCATTGACATCAGTGGAATTCCACTCATGTGGATGCCTTTGATTGACTTTGGTCAACTTATTATACAAATATTGATATGGATAGCTAGATTTAAGGAGGAACTGGATGGAGATTTAGCCTCCTCCTGCCCTAGAAGTCTTGTTTATATATTGGCTTTATATTCCATGGGTTTGAACATTTAAATTATTTAATGCTAGGGTTCACTGTCATCTGGAAGGAAAAGAAAGGCAAGCACATCCTTGACTGATGAGGAAGGTTAGTCACTTTTAAAAATTCTGTCTACAGTGCTTGGTGCATTTGTCTTTGGAAGTGTGGGTATGTATTTTATATATTTAAAAACTGAACACTAATTTTCAATCTGCTGATCCAGATACCCTGTATTTTCGCAACATAATTGCCAACTTTATCCGCTTCTCGGCAAAGATTAAATAGCAGAGTGAGGGAAGGTACTTCAGTGAGGTTTTATTACCAAGACTTCACTATTGTTACCTATTATACCCAATCCCTCCCTAAATGCCCAAGGAAAGAGTTGAATAAACAGTTTGTGGTATTGGCTTCTTCCATTGTCTGCTCCTTATTTGTGAAAATACCAGCTGAATTGTGCTATAGTTTTCACTTTAAGAACAAAATAATATTAATAGAGACCTTTTTAGAAGCATAGATGCTGGTATTGCTAGAACTTGGGAGTGGAAGAAAATCTTCTTTTCTGGGTCAGTATATCTGATTATAATTTTCTCTCCTCCTCCTCTTCCCCACATCTCCCCAACCTCCAGGGGGGTTGCTATACTGGATCAGACTAATGGTTCATCTAGTTTAATATCCTGTTTGACAGCATACAAGCTGCTTGAGAGGAAAAGCTCCGGCAGTTGTGGGATAACCTGGCCCTAGGGAAAGTTTCCTACTAACACTCAAAAGTTCAAGGTTGACTTATGCCTTGAAGCATGAAGGATTCTATCCCTTCCAAACCTCTTTTGTTAAAAAGAAGGTATTGTAATTCTGGATATTCTTGTTGTTCATATAAATATCTAATCCTTTTTGGAAATCCTGCTAAGGTTCTCAGTGATATTCAGTTATAGTGAGATTCAGAGATGCCTAAATAGTGACTTGCATAGCTCCTTGAGCTGGTGAGATCTTACGAACCTGTACACCTCACTAGATCACAGATACGAAGGAATGGAGATGCTACAATCTATGTGACCACTATCCAAAGTTCAGCAATTACACTGAGATGAGGCTAGCTTAATGACCTTTCTCTCTTGCTAAATTCCACTGTGATATCCAATGCCTTTGACTTGGGAACAATCTCCAAAGTAGGCTTAAACTGACATATCTATTGGTCATACTCTGATTTTTTTTATAGTTGTTTAACTAAGCTGCCTTTATAAATGTGTGTTTTGGTGATAGTTGAAGATGAAGAGGAGACAATTGAAGAGCAGGAGGCTAAAGAAGGAAATATAAACCATCAAACTGAACTTTCTAACTTAGCCAAAGAAGGTAGGTATGTGGATTGCCTGTGGACACAAGTTTGCTACATATTGGTGGGATTTGGAGTAAAATGTGAAAATGTATAGCAGTTACTATATTTGCAAATATGGTAGCTATCAAATGAATGTTTGTTTTTAGGAATGCATTCAACTTTCAAACCATGTATAGTTTGTATTCCTGTGTGTATTTTTTGTTGTTTTTAATAGTGGACTGTGATGAATGTTAGTGTTTATGGAGTGGTATGTGTAATGATTAGCTAATTCTTAAGTAATTTGGTTTGAAAAAGAGTTTCTGTGTAAATGTTTTTATTTAGATGTTGCTCCTATACAAACCCTACACTAAAAGGGTCCCATCCAAATCTCCAAGTGCACTTGATATACAGTGAAAACACAAGAGCATTGGAGATGCAAATTAAAAATTGACTAACATGGCAGCACTTCTCCTTCTTCCCAACTACCATGATCACTGGTCACGTGAGCAATGCTGCTTAAAACCCTCCACAGCACTTTCCCATTAGATAGAAATTCCACTGGCCTCAGTGGCCTTGGCTCTTCACCAGTGCCTGCTCAACCAGAATGGCTTTGCTGGAAGGCTAGCAGATTTGGTCTATTTCAGATCTTGACAAGCTAAGCATCAGAGGGAAAGGGGCCTTTCCAGAAAACGCTGTGCCAGTAACCTCCTCCCTTTTGTAAAACTGTTCAGAGGCAGGTGCATGTCGCTGCTGCGCAAAATACCCCACAGAGATTGCCAGTGTGCTTCAGTTTTGATATCTAACAAGCCTGCTGTTTTTAGTGCTGTGATTCTCCTAAGCAGTAACTGATTGTCAGATTATATAGTGGGTTTGTATTGTGGTAAGAACCTATTGGATTGAGCCTACTGACTTTAAAAATGTCGCTTTGCTTCCATCTGTTAATTATCTTTAAAATCAATTTCTGAACTGAGTACTGTGTGGATTACAACATATATCAAAGTATGCTTAATTATTAAAAAGTAATATTATTGATAACTGCTAGTTTTTAGTATTAATATCCTTGTGTTTGTTCTTCAATAACCTTCAGCTGAATTGCCTTTGGATGACTTAGTAAAGATGTACGAAGGTGCCTTTTCAGAGAATTTTCACTGGCCCCAGCCTAAGCCTGACAACAAAGAGGACACCAGTGAAGAAGGTAAATTTTATTTTTATTTTACTTTTGTTAGAAGAAACTACTAACATTCATTTTGAAATCCATTGATGGTTCATTGGGCTCATTTTATCAAGATGGTTCATGCTTTGGAGGAACAAACATAAAGTAAGTCACATCTGAAATTAATAAAAAGTACAGTACTGGTGTCTATGGGATTGTATGAAAGGAGGAATTGTCTTGTGGTTAAAGATCTGGAAAGGTGCTTGGGAACTGTGGGTTATATTCCAGGCACTGCAAAATATTTTCTGTATGATCTTGCACAAAGCATTTAATCTCTGTATATCAGTTCCCAATGTGTAAAATGAGGATAATACTTCCTAACCTACCTAACAGGAGTGTTGTGTGTATAAATCCAGTAACATTTGAAGATTATCAGAAACTATAGTGAGGGTAGCCATAGAAAAGCCTATAAATGAAGTATATACGGTTGCATGCAGAGTGGTTACTTTTCTTATTATGTGTCATAGATCTCATTGGTCACAGAATTATGCATTCTGGGATCAGTTTTAGGAAATTGGGAAATGCCAGAGGATTTCTTAGAGGGAGTGTAAAAACGTATTTCTGTGCCAATGGCCCCTAAAAGCTAGTTAATGTGAGCATTCAGAACATGGTGCTGCGCTTAACTTGATTTTCATTTTAGCTTGGCTAAACAGAAGATAATAGAAACAGTTAAAACAATTTAGTAACTTACTTCTGATGTTTTATGTCTGTGTGTAAAATAATCATCAACTTACATCTTATGTAGAATTGGAAGACCATACAGGAGACCAGGAAAGCCTTCAGAAGGAAGTGGTACTCATAGATTCACTTCTCAGCATTGATCAGCATAAGGGTGTAGAGAGAACAAATGCTGCAAAGAAACACACAAAAGACATAACAGAGGTTGCTGCAGCTGCGGAAGCACTGTTACCTAAAGGGAGTGCTCGTATCTTGACGGCGGTAAAGCTTCTCATTTTCCATTACAGCATGTGTTTATGCATAAATATTATTTTTTTAAAGTGTAGCTTTAAAACAGGAAATACTACATAAAGGAATGTCTTTTGTTGTTCACCTTTTAGCCAACATAATATTGGATGCAGCCTTGTACCCTGACTTAATGAGGGGAATAGGAATTGAAAGTATTGGGATTCCATTCCCCATTCTTCCAATGACTGGATCTTGGGCTTAGGCAATTCACTTAATTCCTCATACTCAGTTTCTCCATCTGTAAAAGTGTATAGTACTTCATAGTTGTGAGGTTTAATTAATTATGAGTGGGTCAGAATCTTCTAAAAGGAATGCTAGAAGTAGAAAGCAAGAAGTGTTCCTGTTTCCTCAAGAAATTTTGCACCATTTTTAATAGATTTTATTTTTTTAACAATCAATGAATATTGAAATATCTTCATAATTGTGGAGTTATAAAAGGCAACGTTTGTTTACTTGCTTCCTTGAACTTAATCATACTCTAACCTTTGATCAAAAGCAGCAACATAAATGCATATATTCTTTTGGCACAGGTAAAATATAATACTCCATCTTTATTGTATGGGACTCTCAGAGAGTATCAGAAGATTGGGCTGGACTGGTTAGCAAAGCTATATAAAAAGAATCTCAATGGTATTCTGGCAGATGAGGCTGGGCTTGGCAAAACTGTGCAAGTCATTGCCTTTTTTGCACACCTGGCTAGTAATGAAGGTAAGCTAATTCTGCTGTTTCATGCAACTTTAATTTTAAGGTATACCAGCACTACCATTATAAATCACTATTTCGCCTATTTACAGCTGTCCTGCAAATTTCTTGAAACTTTGCCGACAATTGTGGTGATTCCTTTTAAGAATATTGGCAAAAAGCTGGTAGTTTTAGTCACTTCTTGAGTAGCTACTAGAAGTGCTGTTCTCAAGCTCTCTTAAACTATCTCCTTTTGGTTAAGAAAAATGGTCAAGGTACTCAAAACACTCATCAGTGTTTGATAATAAGCTGCATTATGTTATATAAGGGATTGTTGTTTCCTGGCTTCCTCTAAAATCTGTTTCAGAGTAGCAGCCGTGTTAGTCTGTATCCGCAAAAAGAACAGGAGTACTTGTGGCACCTTAGAGACTAACAAATTTATTAGAGCATAAGTTTTCGTGGGCTACAGCCCACTTCTTCGGATGCTTTGTTTGCTGTGGTTTGCAAGAGGTAGTATTTATCTCCAGAAGTGGTGAAGGATGAGGTATTTATCAAGCTCTTTTGATGCCTGATTAAAGGTGCTGCAGAGCTGCAAACTATTATCTGTACTTTAATACATATTACTTACAATCCAAAAAGGATGCTAACTTCCCAAAGACTGCATCTGACATGTGCTGACCACATTCCTCAGATCTGCACAAGTCATTTCTAATATAGCTGCCATCTGGGTTTTTCAATTATAATCTGTGTTTTTTGTTTTAAGAAGTAGTGACGCGTCCCAGTTGAAAAACAGTTGGGTTCATTAGGGGCAGAACTGTATATGCAGCACACCTAGTGTTCTGGCAGCAAAACACACTATTCAGATACACTTAAGGTGGCTCAGGTATTAGATTAGATTTGCCGCTGTTGATAAAGGGGATGAAGAAGGGATAGGAGCCAGCTGCCAGCAACACCAGACGCTAGTAGCAGAAGGTGAGCTGACAAATAAATGTACTCTGGACAAAATGAGAGAGAGAGAGAAACAGAGATTCAGTCTTACATCATAATCTCTTTGATTCTGTGGGTTCAAATCAGACTTTGGTAGCATATGGACAAGGACAATTATTTTAGTAAAACCCTATTTATATTGGAATATGACACTCAGGTGCCTTCGTGTTTTAAGTGGACAGTTTTAGCAGTTGACCGCGCGCTGCTCAATCTCCCGTTCCCCTGCCTCGGATTTTGGGGGCCAAATGTTTTTAAAATCTCCAGTTTAACAGTATTTAAAAAAATCAACATTGTGTAATGAACAAATGACTCAGTTAACTTCTGAGACTCAACCATTGATAAACAATTACAGTTACAGAACTGTAACCTTGAATTACAGTTTTGTATTCTCTCAGACTAGTTAACAGTTGTTCTTATAGTAGTCTTGTGTTGACGTTAGTATTGGCTCACACAATGAATTCAGTACATACAGTTTTTAACTTTAAAAGCAGAAGGGAGAAAATGAGTTTTCAGTATTTATCCCATGTCTGTATTGTCCTCTGCTGTATTTTTCCTCATGTAGGTAATTGGGGTCCTCATCTTGTTGTTGTACGAAGTTGTAACATACTGAAGTGGGAGCTTGAATTGAAACGTTGGTGCCCCGGATTGAAAATTCTTCTGTACTTTGGCAGCCAAAGAGAACTTAGAGCAAAGAGACAGGTATTCTATTTTGCAAAGCTTATTTTTAGTGATGAGACTAGATCACTGTTTAGGTACACAGATTTATGCAGCTTGTTCTTGTTGAGATACAACAAGAAGTGAACAATGAAATAATGTAATGTGGGTTTCTTGCATTTACCAAGAGCTTCTTATCCATAAGTCTCTTTGAAAATGCAAGTGAAGCAATAGGGTGTCCTAAGCATTGAACAATACATGCAGTACCCTTACTCACTTTCTGGACCCCAACTGTAGTTTGAAGACCAGTATTAGCTTAAATAATTTGGGATTCATTTTTTTTAATCGCTGTAAAGTGGCTAGCATGCAATCATAATCACTGGAATTCTGCCATTACTTTTCTGTCCTACTAGTATTAACAGTTGGAGACTGCCTGTATGGATCATTATTTATTTTGTTTTTTGTAGGAATGGATGGAACCCAACAGCTTTAATGTATGTATCACTTCGTACAAGCAACTGTTTAAAGGCAACCATGCCTTCATGAAAATACGATGGAAGTACCTAGTCGTAGATGAAATGCAGCAAATTAAAAACATGACTGAGAAGCACTGGGAGGCACTCTTCAATCTCAGAAGGTGTGGAGCGTATCAACAATTTTGCCTTCGTGTTGCTTTTAGATTCGTTTTTCTGTTCACAAATTCAAGAATTCTGTTCTGTTCTGCCTGGGTTCTTACATGGATAGTATGTTAGTTGCACACTGTAGAGTTCCCTTTACTTGAGCAGTCAAGGTTCAGAGACCTGCTCAGCACCAAATGGTAGCAGCTCACATAGCGCTATAGCTATGTTCTGGACCTTGACTTGCTCAAGCAGAAATATTTCCTACATTTTTTTTTTTTTTTTTTAATATTGTGGAAATGAGAAACTAGTTTGATGGATAACTGCTTCATTTTGGATGATTCACTAATTTTGCATGAAAGTTCCAATGCGTGTGTCAGAAGGGTTAAGTTAATAAAACATTTTTTTTAAATTCTTTTTATTAAAACACTCAAGCAGATAGGAAGCTCTGTAGTTTAATGTTATAACTATAAAGATAACTGTCCTAAATGTTAATATAACACTGATTCATTTTGTCTTTAATTTCCGATTTAATAATTAGCATTATGTCTTAACCATTATGGCTGTGACTTTCAGGCAAACTGATTTATTTACTGAAGAAGCAAATATTGTTGGAGGCAATGTTTAGGGAAAATGTAGAATTAGTTTTATTTTTGTGTTAATTTGGTTTATTGTGGTTACTTAGTGTTATTGTATGCTCTGGGGGTTGCTGTTTCTTTTTTTTTTTTTTTTTTAATTTATTGTGTTTTAAGTATTTGTCAAATACCCAGAGTGTTCAGATAAGTGTCTCATTATTTTATTAAAAACTACTTAATTGTTAAACCTCATTACTGAGTTTCTTTTTCATATTGTTCACAGCCAGCATCGTTTGCTCCTGATAGACACTCCTTTGCATAACACTTTGATGGAGTTGTGGACCATGGTGCATTTTCTAATTCCAGGAATTTCCAGATCTTATCTAGATTTCCCAGTGAAGGCAGCCAACGAGGAGAATCAGGATTATTGCCATAAACTTGTTATAAGATTACACAGAGTATGTAATTATTTTCTCATTTTTACTTCAGTATCCAAACACAGTTGACTCAGGCATGGAGGGTTCAGATTGATGAATTCTCTGCCTTTTCTTAACATTTGGATCAGCTCATACAGGAACTCCTCCTATAAGCATTGTGTTATACCATGATCAAAGCATTGTGTCTTATGTGGAACACTGGGCCTAAAGTCTGGAGCCCAGAATTTATGCAGCAGGGATCTTCCCAAGCCACCTGCTCCTGGGAATCCAGTACAGTCATTAGTAAAACCTTAAGAAAGATTTGCATGTTAAATTTGGCTTTTTATATGGTGCGCACAAATTTTCAATGTGTGCCACAGAATTTTGTACTGATAGAAGGGCATTTTAGAAATTGTTGGGGGAGAAGCTGGAAGTGTCTGCTAAAATGATAATCACTGAAATAATTAACAATCTTTAGCATCTCTTTACTGTGAATACAAGCAGTTCACACCTCTCTCAAAGCTGCCATTTCAGACTCGGGGGAGGGTTGATTTACATTCATTTTACAACTTGTAGGGTGGGTTTTGATTTATGTGGGGCCCCCTAGCCCCCCCACCCAATAAGGGCTAAAAGTGTCTTTAACAAAAAGCAAAACAAAACCGAAAGCTTAGATTTTGGAGCACCTTAATGCAGAAATTAAAAAAACCAACAAGCAGCAATTTTGCAGCCAGTTTTGTAGTAGCATAATCGCATTATACACAAATGGCTGCATAACTGCGGTTTGTGTGTGCATTATATCTGGTAATCTTAGCTTCGAGTTGTCAAAGTATCTTTAATGTGAAGGAAGATTATTTAATATATTATGAAAATTTTCAGATGATTCAACCATTTATTTTGCGAAGATCAAAGAGAGATGTTGAAAAGCAACTAACAAAAAAATATGAACATGTGCTAAAGTGTCGTCTTTCTAATCGGCAAAAGGCTATGTATGAAGATGTCATATTGCAGCCAGGGTAAGAAATTCAAATAGCAAAGTGAAAACTGTTATGATTCTACTCTTTGCATAAGGAGATTAAAAAACTACTTATGTCCTGGGTGGTTGCATTTAATATTTTTCCTAACCTTTTAATCATGACCAAATAATATGACATAACTACCCTGAAACTTCTAACGTTAAAGCCAAATGATATGATGGGCTTTGAAAAAAGCAACCATTTACCTCTGGAAACCTAAAATCAATGATGGTCAGTTAAAAGCTGTTTTGGAATCATTCTTATCCTCTGTGGATGCTTCTTCAAACCACAAAGCCACCAGAGTTCAACAGAAGAGTCAGTTTCTGCTCAGGGGATGTCCAGGAGTAAAACAAAGGAATAGTGGTGTGGGTAAGGATGCCGCTGATTGACAGAGTTGTGGGGTGGAGAACCTGTCTGTTTAGATCAGGTGGGCAAACTTGTTGGCCCGAGGGCCACATCTGGATATAGAAATTGTATGATGGGCCATGAATGCTCACCAAATTGGGGTTGGGGTGCGGGAGGGGGGGAAGGCTCTGGCTGGGGGTGCGAGCTCCAGGATGGAGCTGGAAATGAGGAGGGGGCTCTGGTCTAGGGCGGTGGGGGATGAGGGCTCCGGCTGGGGATGCGGGCTGTGGGTGAGGAGTTTGGGGTGTAGGAGGGTACTCTGGGCTGGGACCCAAGGGTTCGGAGAGTGGGGGGGAAGGGGGATATGGGCTGGGGCAGAGGGTTGGGGCGCGGGAGAAGCTCAGGGGTGCAGGCTCTGGGCAGTGCTTACCTCAAGTGGATCCCAGAAGCAGTGGCACATCCACCCTCCAGCTCCTGCATGGAGGCACGGCTAGAGAGCTCTGCTGCGCGTTGCCCCATCCACAGGCGCCGTCCCTGCAGCTCCCATTGGCTGCGGTTCCCGGCCAATGGGAGCTGTGGGGGCGATGCTTGGGGTGGGGGAAGCATGTGGACCGGAGCCCCCTGGTTGCCCCTACACGTAGGAGCCGGGGTGAGGGCCTTGCCGCTGCTTCCGGGAGCCACACGGACTGTTCCCCAACCCTGCTCCCTGGCTGGAGCGCCACATCCCGCTCCCCAGGGGGAGCTCAAGGGCCGGGTTGGCTCACAGGCTGTAATTTGCCCACCCCTGGTTTAGACCGTTTCTGACAGTGTCCTTCGTTCCTCAGTTTCATGATAATTCCAAAATCACATTCACATATTTTGAAATGATATTGTGTTACACTAAATACTCCTGGAACATCTCTCTATTTAAAACCTAAGTATATATTAAGATTGCTGTGTAACACATTACACTTCAGATTCTAGCCCTATGAGTTCAATGACGTCTCTTTCAGACTTTATAAAAACTATGCTTAAACTGAGAAATTTACAATATATATGTCTTTTTTTTTTTTTTTTTTTTAATAGAACCCAGGAAGCTCTTAAAAGTGGACATTTTGTCAGTGTCCTTTACGTTCTGATGCAGCTTCAAAGGATTTGTAATCACCCTGACCTGATAAATCCCAGGCTTTCCAGCTCCTCGTATGTATCAGAGGCACTAGAATATGGAACTGCTTCTTTGGTACTAAAAGCACTAGACCGGGATCTTTGGGAGGTGAGTGAAAAGTGAACTGTTTAAAAATGGTCCTTGCAGAATGTTGGTGTTTAGTGAACATAGCATCAGCCTCTCGTTCGTGGGACTGTGCTGCAAGCCCAACTATAGATTATAAGTGGAAAGAATTTGCTATTCTAACTGAACACATGTTTACTACATTTCTCTTTCTCCCTGCAGTATGAGTTTTAAGAAATGGTTGAGTAATAAGTTTGCATTCATGTTCCAGCTGTCCGAAGAGAAATTGGCTTCATTTTGCATCACTGTTATGTATTTCTTGTCTTCAGGAGCTTTCCTATACCCAAAAATACACTCTTAAATGAGAAGAAAATCTGGATAGGCTGTAGGAGTATAATATTCCAATTAATTTTCCTGCTTTCAGGATTTATAATAGCCATGGGACAGTATGACTTTCTTTTTTAACACAAGGGTGAGAACTTTCTGATTCAATGCACTATTGTTCTTGTGTTAGCACAAATGGTGATGGTTTGGGATGGCTTATTGCCAAAGAAGTAGTGTCGCTCTAGACAAGCAAGGGAAAACAACCTCTTCACCTTAAGAAAGCAGGCTAAAAGGTGAAGGCATGGTCCCTTTGGTTGGGTTTGTTGCTGTCTTTAATGCGTATGTACTATGCCTGTGTAATGATGAGCATGTTAAAAAGACAATTGAACATTTTTTCCACACTGTTAAAAATCTATGTATGCCCTGTAGTCTAATTTTATATTTACAAACTGTATTTGCTGGTATGTAGCTCAGTTGATGATGATTGAAATATCAGGAAAAGTGCAACTCTGTTTTATCTAAGTCGTGATTTCCCTAGCTCAGTTTAATTCCTCTCCTAGCCAATTTAACACTAAAGATGGGACTGTCAACTGTAGTTATGGCCAAAAAAATGCCTGGAGACTTGGCATTTTCAGTTTAACTTTTATTAGCTTAAAAAAAAAACCTGATTTCTCCCTCCCCCACCGAAATACATGCTGCAAATGAGAGAAGCCAGCAATGTTAGTTTCACTTTAAACAGCCAAAAGATGAGTCTAGTTATTCTAGTTATGTTAAACTTTATTATTTTTATGTGCTGACTTGTAAACCTTATTGTTTCACAATAACCCTAGGATACAGACATGTGTCTTTTTGATCTGATTGGGGTAGAAAATAAAATGACTCACTATGAAGCACAAGTGCTGCCAAAACAAAAGGTGACCAGAAAGCTTATTGAAGAGATTTACAGCTCCTCCCATCATCCAGCCAGACCCAACCCAGTGAAGCTCAAACCAAGCAGGTACACCCAACTTGATATGAAAATACTCTTGCTTTGAGCTAGAATTTTAAAAAAGGAATGCAGTTCATCTTAAACTTGTCAGAAATCCTCTGTCACTGCGTTCTACCTGTATCTAGTTTATAGGTTCATTGTATTTTCAAAATGTTTACCCATGAAACTGAACGTTAGATTTTAAGATCCCTTCTGGTAATGCATTACATTCGTCAGATCACATCATACTCTGTATTTTGTTAGTATTGTATGGCACGCTTTCAGCTTGTTTGCCCTCAAAACTAGGATTTTGGTTTAGTAAAGCACATTTAGGGTGCTATAAACTGATAATAGGGGTTAATTTAGCAGACTTGGGCTCTAGATCAACAACCAAACATCATTATGACATGACGCGCTTTCACGACAAGCATGTAGTATGGAGCTGCTTTGTGAAACACAAGACACAGGCTACGTCTGTGCTGTGCCGCAGTGTTGGCTGTAGAGATGTGAATTGCAGAGGGCACCAAAATGTTGCACCCTAATTGCCTTGAGTGGGTGCTGCTGGTGCAACTAAAAGATACCTCGTTTGTGTTAATGTACGTTACCGCCAGGTAGGTACCTTTTGCTTTGTGCCAGCAGCATCCACGTGAGGCAGTTAGAGCGCAACGTTTTATCGCGTTCTGCAATTCACACTCCCATAGTCCTCAGTGCAGCACAGTGTAGACAAGCCCCGAGATCCACTTTGAGTCAATCTATAGGGTTGCTGAATTTTTACTTTGGCTAGTGTGGTGTTATGGTTCACACTAATCTAGAAGTGAATAGCCTTTGATTCTAGGAATCCTAGAATACTGAAAGCAAATCTTGCAGAATTAATGAATATTTTGCAGGTAGTTCTTCAGGCATTTAGCTGTGTCTGCAGTAGCATAGGAACAAACAGTGGTATGCTTTCTAACAGTATTTCTCTTGTAAGGAACCAATGTACTGAAGAATCTGGAAGATGTATAGGTTCTCTTTCTAGAGATGCCATAGGGGGGCACCCCACTTCCCTTTGAAAATTCTGAGGACCTCCTTCTTTCTCCTGCTTTCTGCCCCGATTCTTGCAGCCCATCATAGTAGTTTTAATTCTTCTGCATGTGTACTACACAAGTATATGCTGGAACCTATCACTTGGAGTTGCTGTTGAAAGAAATGTGGCAATTTATCCCCTTGTACAGATTTTGCAGCACTTCTGCATACATGTAGGTTTTTTAGTATGTAATAACAAGACTTGCAAACTTTATCAGATATCTACCAGCCGGAGTCTGGTATCAAATATGATTAGATAAGAGACTGATCAGTGAAGCCAGAAGTGGGATGCTGGAATTTCTACCAGTGTTGAGTCCTGTTCAAATGCTCCCTTGTAGATGCAAACATCTGCAAAGGAGAAGGAACTTTCCCTTTTGTCTTTCTTCCTTCTCCTTAGCTGTGTAGAGTGGCAGGATATCTTTGCTCCTCTCCTCCTTAAGGCTTCTCCTTTCCTCATACAACTCCACACCTATGTGTTACAGGTCATAGCTTTCCCAAGCAACAGTGTCAGCGATTTCTAGTTGGTTTCACTGCTGTCCACAAGGTTTTTGAATAGTAGTTAGTGAAGCCAGTCCGATTCTTTTTCAGTGTCATGCTGTTGCTGCTCTTGGAAAAGCTGTGAGCAGCAGCAGAGGCAATGGAGCTGTTGGTCTGCAGAGTCAAGAAATCGGCATTGCATCAGTTAGGGGGGAAAAAAAAGTTTCAAGGAAAGCTTAAATTTAGCAGGCATAGATGGGCTTGATCTCCCTGTTCCCCTGGGAAAGCTGAGTGGAGTTTTAAAGGCCTGGTTAATAATTTTGTCTTAAGCTTTTATTTTGCATGTACTTTGCAGGTTGTTTCAGCCAGTTCAGTATGGGCAGAAGCCTGATGGCAGGACTGTAGCTTTTCCAAGTACTCAAGTGCAGCGGACAGTGACCACAGCAACAGTAACTCAGCAGGGACAAGTGCGAGGAAGATCACCCATTGCTACAGTATCTGCGAATCAAGGTAAAAAAGGTATTGCTACCTTAGTTAGTTAAACCTCTGAATATACTGACATATGCTAGTTTGTTAATAGAACTCTTCTTTCCTCTAGCTTGGTGGTCTAGATTACTAATGGCTTTTAAAAAAATAAAATAAAAACAAACTAATAGCCAGTAAATTTCCTCCACTAGTTGCTACAGTGTGACCTACCATTGTAGTGCAAAGCTCATCTGGTGTAGCCTAACTGGTAATGCATGAAATATACTGTGACACAATTGGTATTTAAACCCCCAATTGTATATAATGTTCTGTTGAATTTAGGGATTTACAATGCTTTTGTATATATACTTAGTCTTTTTAAAAAATGCTTACCGATTATGTACTGTTGTAAAAATAGAATGGAGTGATAGGTATGGGTAGAAATCCCAGTCTGTAAGGAAAAGCCATTCCTTTAGCCATTTTAATATCCTGTTGGAAGGTTTCTTTTTAATGCAGGTTGTTTAAAACAATGGAGTTAAAACCTCTAACAACTTGCACAAACAAACCTTATTGATTGCAGCTGCAGCAGCACAGTTTCAGACAACTCAGGCTTCTACCAGTGCTCCAAGACACCAGCCAGCAGCGACCTTCACCACAGCAACTAGCACAGCCAATCCTGTGAAACAGCGGGGTCAGACCACTGCACAGGCCTCACAGCTAGGCCAGACCCAGCCACAGGCCCCCTCGCACACCATCCAACAAAGTGTGCTGCCTCAGAGGCTGGTACTGACCTCTCAGGCCCAGGCACGGTTGCCTAGTAAGTGGCCTCCCCTTTCAAGGTTTCTCCCACCTTTTTACTACAATGAGGTTAAGTTACTAGGCACCCTAAAATGTGTACAGAATCTTTGTTTTTTTTTTCACTCTTCTGATTAGCCTTGCTCACTACGCTGCTTATGACCAAGGAAAATCAAAAATTGGATAAGAAACAATAGAATTGCTGTGGACATACATTAGTGGTGTCAACTTAATCTCCTATTTCTGCATGTTTCCTCTGCTGGCAAGACTTCCTTCAGACCAAATGTTTTAGCTCTATCCTAATTATTCTTTTCATATTAAACACTAATCCATCTGCTTAAAGACCTCTCTCGCAGAGACAAAAGTCACAACTGTTAGGCAGAGAAAAGCAGTGAGGCTTTGCTTTAAGGTTGTATGTACCCTGCCTACTAGCATGTATATAGAATACTGAGCACTGATGTATTAATTTTCTCTCTGGGGTAATGCACTGCCTTTACAAAAGCTAAGTTTCATGCCACCATTTTGTAACTTTACTTGATGCTTTTTGCTTGTAAACTTTCTGCATTTAAATCAGAAAAATCTTGATACTTATAATTTTAGAGCTTTTTGACTTGTCTAAAAGTGCAGCTCACTTAATATAAAACTTGCTTATGCAGCACATTTTAATCTTCAAGCTTTTTAAAATGTGTTTTTCCTCATTTTATTTTGAGTGAATATTTTGTCTCTTCGTTAAACCTTTCTTAGTGCTCTTGAAAAGGCAGTGGAGATCACTTTAATATGTATACTTATTCTGTTACAAAGTGTCACATGAGTTTTCAGGTAGCTCTTACACTTTTTGCTACTAAAAGTGAAAGGATAACTTCTCAAATGTTGATGTTTAATTTTAAATGATCGGTTTTTTCCAGTCTGTCCAACAAATACAGAAAGCAATACCTGCTGAACTTTTATATGACACTTTTGAAGCACTTTATATAATTATGCATGGAAGGTGCTTCAGCACCAGTTTACTAACCAACATTTAGAATTGTAGGAGCAGAAGGGCATTCATTAATGTATGTTTCCCTCCTTAACAGGTGGTGAGGTAGTAAAAATAGCCCACCTGGCCTCCATAGCATCAGCACAAGGCAGAATCGCACAG
Source organism: Trachemys scripta elegans (assembly GCF_013100865.1). Lineage (NCBI taxonomy): Eukaryota > Metazoa > Chordata > Testudines > Emydidae > Trachemys > Trachemys scripta. The sequence continues at coordinate 13,596,048 of NC_048312.1, forward strand.
CCAGAGACACCTGTAACACTGCAGTTTCAAGGGAATAAATTTACTTTATCACACAGCCAACTCCGCCAGCTGACGGCAGGGCAGCCTCTGCAGCTGCAAGGTACTCTTCTGTCCAGCTTCAATCAGTGGGTTTTCTAATGCTGATACACTAGACCGTTGGGACAGGGAAGGCTTTCCTCATTGCTGTACTTTAAGCATATTAAAAAAGGAGGTATTTTTTTCCATTGATAATACCATTTGTTGTGTCTGTTCTTTGTACTGTGAGGGGCAGCAAGGTAGATCTCTCTAGAAAAAATATACACCTGTTAGAGGAAATGTGGTTACAGCATTTTTATAAATTTTATTTGAATATTTCATTCATGAATATATTCTTATATGTATATTGTGCACATAGAATAAAGTAATGCTTTAATTAAAAATTAAATACACAGTTATGTGGAGCAAAATTCAAGTAATCTTTAACCTTGTTTCTGCAACATTACTTTTTAACCTCTCCATAATAAACTAATGTGTGTCTATTTTAACCCAGCAACTGCTATGTGCAGAGTACATGGCATACGATATTCTTGCTCTGAAACAGTCCCTCTTGGCTCTGGTTATGGAGGTTCTGTGGTTTGTGAACTCCCAAATTCTGGGGAAATTTGCTTAGCTGCAAAATAAGAGGCTTTAATTAGGCCCATGAAGTAGATGTAATTGGGGAGGGAAGGTGATGGGCTTATCCTAGTTTTAGAATGATTTAACCTATGAGGTTCCTTTCCTAAGTGGTGATATTTCTGTATGTAACTTTGAGAAAATGTAGGTGGTTGTCCTCACACCAGAAAATCTTAAATTTTGAATCCAGTAAGTAAATTAGATGTACAGCAAAATTAAAATTAAAATATTGTATATTTGGGGAAAGATATTACATAATTGGGAGTAAATTTAAAAACAAATACATAGATTCCTGATACCTTGCTGCCTTTTCCTTCTGGCGTGTAAGGAAATGAGGTAATCTTACGAACTTCCTTTGATTAGTTTCAGATGAATAATTCTTGCATTAGATGAACAGTACCTTTGTGTTCATTCACTTGGAATCAGATATTCCCAGCAGGGTAGGCCTTACCTGTTGCGGTAATACACCCTGCCGGAGAAGCCTCTTGGCTCTTCTGTCTTTTGCACTGACTCATTTTTTTCATTTAACTCACAATTGCAGGAAGTGTTCTTCAAATTGTTTCGGCTCCGGGCCAGCAGTACTTGCGGCCTCAGGGCCCAGTTGTCATGCAGACAGTCTCTCAAGCAGGAACTGTTCAAAATGCTCTGAATGCTTTGGGAAACCAGCACCAAGCAGGTGTGCCAACTTCTACAGCAGTAACGCAGCAAGGTAGGTGCTCTGTCGTGAAGTGATGTCTCCAGTTTGACATCTACCTAGCAAAGTTGCTTTTTATGTATTTCAAGTTGCTTATTAATTGGTACCAGGTAATTGTCATTGTTAATTCAGAAACATGGGCTAGCTAACTGATTGAGCTATTTTGTTCTGTTTAAGTGGCGGGGATTGAGTTACCTAAACTGGAAACAAACACAAATCTTTAAACCAAAACAGAATGGAAAAAATGCATGCTTCAGAGAGGTTGAGGCTGCATTGTGTATTCAAAATTTCTCTTTTCAAGCTGTCTCTAAAACCAAATTGCACTGGATAGTAAAATGTAAGTTTCAAAATATTTGCCGCTTTTCAAAGTAGAATATAGGTGCTTATTTTTTACTACAGCAGATGCTCTTAATAGCAATCCTGATATTAGCAAATTCCAGTTAGTAGCAACATTTTGCTGGGAAGCAGTGCCGTCCCATTGACTTTAATGGGTTTAGAGATTGGGAACAGGCATGCTGCTTTATTAACCTTCTTGGTGAAGAAAGGCCCCAGCTGCATGCAGGTTTCTGCAATGTGGAAGCCCCTGCTGGAGTCCAGGTGCTGCAGGCTGGGAGGGGAGGTTGTGGGCAGGGCAGCAATGGGGAAGGAGGCTGTAGCCTGGATGCCTGGTCTTTCCTCAGGCATTGGGGGCCCCTGGTGCCGCACAGCACCTCTTCCTGTGCTTGTAGGGCTGTGACTTGCTCTGGCACTGGGGGCTTGAGTTTGGCACAAATCAGCACTTCTTTCCCTGGCTGCCACCCCATGTGCCGGGGTAAGGCACAACCGCGAGAGTGCATGGAGAGACACCATGCAGCTCCATGGGCCTCCATCACCCCTGGTCCCCATGGAAAGTCCTGTCATTTGGGCTATAGCGTCCCTTCCCAGCACATAGTGCTGAGACACCCGCAGGGGCTCACCAGCTGGGTGGGAACGTGTGCACCCCAGCAGCCCTTTATCTCTCATGTGGGTCCCAGCTGCAGTCAGGTTTACAATACTGTAGCCAGGGAAGGAAGTGCTGGGACATGCGGAGCACTGGCCACAGGCAGGTTTGGAGGACTGCAGCCAGAGAAAGCATGTCCCAGTGCTTCCTTCCCTGGCTGCAGCCCCACAAACCTGCCTTCCACTTATTGACAGCTTCCAGATAATGGCAACTTTTTTTTTTTTTTGCTGGGAACTGAGAGGTTGCTAATAAGTGGGATCTATTGTATATTATGAGGGCATTGGGTAGTCTTTTATGTGCTTCCTCCTTCCAGTAGTAACTTCACTAACTGATCTTTTTTTCTGTACTTGCCTTTTCTAGTTGACCTTGTGTTTTCTGGGCTCTGCCCCTTTGTACATACACGTCAGGTGTTTGACAGCCTTGTTTATAAACATGATCAAGATGTTAACGGGAGAAACAACAGAGAACTGGGTGTCTAGGGGGTACCTGTGCCATTTTGACTTTAAGACAAAACAGCAATTTACTAACTGACAAGAAATGCAGTTATTGGGATTGTCCATTAGAAATGCTGTTTGCTATAGTCATCTCCTAATTGAAGGTCACCTGCGAAATAATAATTAAAAGAAGTCCATTTACTGATCCTTTTTTCATGCATTAAGATGGCTGTAAGGTTCAGATCCTGACTTTTTCTTTTTTGTGGAACTTTTGTGGGGAGAGAGGAGGTAGGGAATGTCTAGTCTTAGGTTGGAAGGTGGTATAGCTTAATGTTTCATCCTCCAGCCGGGATACCACGTTTCAGTGCAATTTCAGTACCACTAATATTGCTAAAGTCCTCCAAAAAAACCAGGTAATTCTCAGGACCTTATATTTCCAAAGTAAAAAGCCTAAACATTCTAAGGGTTTAAGATGAGAGAAGAGTCCCTCTGAAACTACTGAGGCTACTTTTATATATTATAAAAGAAAAATAAAGAATGACTTTTGTGATTCATCTTTTAAGCACTTATTTTGACTTTCAAGACTTTGCCTTAAATGCTGAGTGAATGCCATTATTGCAGATGATGGGAAGCCATAATTGCTTAGTTTGTGTCTGTATATTGCAAACATGAATGTATGCTGGAAGCTCAGAGTAGCTCGTTTGCTTAATGTAAAAATGTGGAAACATGAAGATGTCCTCTCTTTGCTTCTTACAGTTGATTATTCCTCTTAACTGTATAATATATTTGCACCAGATTGTGCTAATGAAGTCTAATTGTTCATTAGGGTATCAATTCAGCCCCGAAATGCAGTGTCATATTGAGTAGCAGGGAGTTTGTACTAGTTTTCTACTGAGAGCATTCAGTGCTGGTGAGCAGCGTGTGGTAGGAAACTATACATCTTGCCTAGAAATCAAGAAGAATACAGTGTTGCCACTGGGTGAACGCTATCCTTGACATTGTATGTAGTTTTATTTACATTACTGTTATTGTGTAATATTCTAGTAGCTGGTTTAGCTGTTTTGGGAAAGAACTTGCAAACAACTGCATTCATACACGTGCTGTGAGATGATTCAAAGGCGTTATACAAAAAGATGCATTAGGTGTATTTTTAATTATATAAATGTTGTGTTTCATTGTATGAATACTGAATTGATATATTTTTGGAAAGAAGAGCTAAATTACTATGAGATCCCTAAGATTATGACAGCATCATTTTATCTGGCAGGACACTCTTTCTTTTGTTTTTTTAAAAATTGGATAGTTATCGAATTGTCAGACTAATACAATAATGTTGCAAATGGCATACACACAAGATCATGAAAGCACCAGGTCTTTGCATAAGCAAAGCAAAACCCAGGCAATGGCATTGCTCAGAAATGTTGATTGTACACCTGCTTAGTCAAATTCAGAAAGACGAAAACACCCTCACAACTTTTGAACACTTTTAGTGTTCCTTTACAGGACAATAATTTTTTGTGATTCAAAATATGCAGGGAAAGGGAAGGAACACAGACAAATAATTACATGAATATTGGCAATATATTAACATATTTGTAACAACATGCTTCGTGTAGAGCCAAATTATTATGGCAAAGGTACTTGTTGTGACCTTAGGCTCGCCATCACATTTAAACATCTCTCTGCTGCTTAAATCCTGCAAAAGCAATACACTGCAGATACTAGATGGTAAATGTATAAAAAGAATTGCCTAAATATAAAATCCTAACAGTAATACTGGCTCTTTCATGTTGCTCTTACCTGAACAAATAAATACACGGGGAAAAATACAGAAAAGACTTACCAAAACTATCTTTAAAACAATAAGATGGTGGCGAATACTTGACAATCCTATAAGGTGAGACTCAAAACTAGGTTTTTTAAACACAATAGAATAATTTGATATACCACACTTTTAATCACATGCACTAGTAAGAGAAGATAAATCCAAGTAATGGAGCTGAGGACAAAAATTAAGGTTATTCAGTACAAGCCAAGTCCAGCTGACTGTAAATCAATTTCTTCTCCTCCTCTGTATTATCTTGTAAACTTAACAACTTTTCCCTTCAGATCTGTCCTGTAGACAAATGAGACCTTCTCACCAAAGGAAAAGCAAGCTAAATGAGCAAAGCGATAAACAAAAAGCAAAGCCTTTTTTCCCCCCAAAGAGAACTTTAAATGGACAAAACTCTTGCAGTATGTATACTGAAGTAGAAGCATAAACAGATTAATTTCTGACAGAAATGAGAGTAACCAGGATATGCAACTTTTCACCTCTGTCACTGGTCCTAATCCAACTTGGCTTGCTAGTATTTGATGGCTGTTCGGTGGTCCTTTTGTTCTGCGTTGGGGGCTTTGTTTTTTAAGCAGTTGGTATGAACATCTGTCAGATGTTTGAATCCTGACAAGATTGGTACATTGTTGGAATATTATATTGCCTTAAAGACTGAGAGGTTCTATACATTATAGATACATATCTGCAGATATACATATAAACACTTGGTTTATCTTTAGTTTGTATTCCAGGTAGAACTGCAGTTACTAACTTAACATCAGGTGACACAGGACCAACATTAAAACCTGCACCTACCCATGGTGGACAATCACAGGTACTTGCAATTATTTTGCAGTGTAAACAAAATTTCTCAGAATTAATATTTTATCAATTCCAAGAATATGGGAATAAAATTTACAAACTAAATAAATACAGCTGGAATATATAGCAGTTTTGATTTATAGGGTGGGCAAAACAATTTCTTTCAGTGTTTCAGATTTTGTTTAAACTTTTGAATTCAAAACAGGCTAGGAATTATTAATGAAAATGTATTTTGTTACGTAAAACTCCACAGCAGTGAATGGATTGCTTGTGTGTATTGGCAGAGAGGATATTACGTAGTAAATAGATCATAAGTATGTGATAATGCACAGCAAGACACAATTTCCTCCAGTTGAGGAAACAGTTATGAGAACCATCAAATTCCCTGTATGTTCTTAACATGGAGGAAGCTTAGAAATAGATGAATTTTTTAAAATTCGTTTTAGAAAAACCCATAAAAATATGGGGAGACAGCAAACTTTTATGCAACTTTTGGAGAAGCCTTCCATAGGATGAATCTGAGGAAATTCATACGTTTATTGGAATGTTCCATATAAATTAACAAAATATTTTTTTATGAAACATTAAAGAAACTTTAAATGAACAAAAGCCAAGGACATTCAAAGTTATGATGGAAGTGAGCCTTTTAACTAGAGATGAATTTAATTGTGCTCTTCAAATTCTACATTAAATTTTAATCCTCTAGAAGTTGGACCCAAGTAGCTGTACCAATTTGGCAAGTGAATGATACAAAACATCATTTATCTCTACTATGTTGTTTTAATATTTACAGCTTTGTTCTAAAGTAACTCATGCTCTTGTCATCCTCATTATAAGCAGCACATTTTTTTTTTTGTCACTTTTTGTTGGCAAAGGAATCATTTGAAGAAAAGAACAGGCTTCTGAAGGAGCGCCTTGACAGAATATTTTCTGGCAATGAGCGCCGTTGTTCCAGAGCTCCAGTGTATGGCAAAGACTTGTTGGGAATTTGCTCTTTGATTGGTGAAAGAAAGGTCCCGCAACACTGTTCCACTGGGGACAATAAATGGAGGTGGGCTGGCTTTGTGAACTGTTACCTTTCCTTGAGTGCCTCTGAAGGCCCAAGTGATCCACTGCACAGCCTGATCCTGACATCAGATCAGCAGCAGGAATCCCTAACGGATGTTGTTAATAGGTAATTTGTGAATTTCATAATTATCGATTTCTACTAAGATTACTAATTTCTAAGAGTTCTTTTCAAACATCTGTAAAACTGCCTTTTCCTGTTCATAGCTTGTTTATTTTAGGCCATTTAGCAGTAGCAGATGTGCATTACAATAACCACTACATTTTTCTTAATGGCTGAGTTTAGAATCTTTTGTTGTTTATAATTGTCACTGTCTCCTATACGTCTGAGTGTCTTCTGTGTTTCAATTAAGATATGAGAAGAATTTCTCAACATATAAGCTTTCAGATTGCTCTCTAGAGCAAAATGAGTGCAGTTTTCCTCAAAACCCACAGTGCAAAGGAATTTGTTAGAGAGAGAATTTCAGACTTCTTTGGAATTGCTTACAGTAGAGTTTGTACAGGTGGTGCTGTTTCTTAGCAATGTCTGAGCTGCCATTCTTTGGCACGATGGAGGATTGATTTATGCATGGACTGTCAAGTCTCTTCTTTGGAAAGCAATTGACCCATTGCCACTGCCAGGAAAAATGCTAGTTTCAATCTCCTGTGCGTGGAATAAACATCTGTTTTTTCTCTTACGGAAATTCATTCAACTGCCGCTACTCATCCATAGGGCCCTACCAAATTCATGGGCATGAAAAACGCGTCACGAACTATGAAATCTGGTCTCCCCCCCGTGAAATTTGGCCTTTTGTGTGCTTTTACCATATATGATACAGATTTCACAGAGCAGACCAGCGTTTCTCAAATTGGGGGTCCTGACCCAAAAGGGAGTTACAGGGGGGGGTTGCAAGGTTACTTTAGGGGAGTCGCCGTATTACCATCCTTACTTCTGCCCTGCTGCCTGCAGAGCTGGGCGGCCGGAAAGTGGTGGCTGCTGACTGAGTGCCCAGCTCTGCAGGCAGCAGCGCAGAAGTAAGGGTGGCAATACCGTACCAGGCCATCCTGACTTCTGTGCTGCTGCTGGTGGCGGCGGTGCCTTCAGAGGTGGGCTCCTGCCCAGCAGCCGCCGCTCTCCGGGTACCCAGCTCTGTAGGCAGCGCCACTGCCAGCAGCAGCGCAGAAGGGTAGCAATACCGCAACCCCTCCCGACAGAAATCTTGTAAACACCCCCTCCCCCAAGCTCCTTTTTGGGTCAGGATCCCTACAATTACAACACCATGACATTTCAGATTTAAATAGCTGAAATTATGAAATTTACTATTTTAAAAATCCTATGACTGTGAAATTGACCAAAATGGACCGTGAATTTGGTAGGGCCCTACTCATGAAATATTGAGTAGAAATTAATATTTAGATTTGCAGACCCTGATCCTGCAAACAGTCTGAGTACTCATGGGAGTAAAGTTCTCACTCTACAGGCTCAAGGCTTTAATCCTTTATTGTTTTACTGCAAAATATTATTTTGTAGCCATTATCCGGATTGGTCCACAAAAACTAATTAAAACATTTTACTCTTTGAGACACCTATAATATTTAGTAAGACGCACAAAGAATTGCGAGGCCATCTAGGTAATGGTGTAAGAATGGGATTACCCTGGGACGCTGAAAGATGATTGCTAGAATTGATCACTTAAAAGTGCAGTTTCTTTGCCTCCTACCTATTGAAATAGTTCTGCTGCATTTTCAGGACTCGCTGTGTGTTACCAGCTGCAGTTGCTGCTCCCCCATGTTTGTATGTAGCAAAACCTCCCCCTTCATATAGTCATAAGATGAAAGTCTTCAAGCACAATCTTAAGGAGAAGGCAACTCCATATTTACATCAGCTGCACCAGATTACAACTCCACGCTTACTACAGTTCCCTGACCTCCGACTGGTGCAGTATGATTCAGGTAAAGGAGAACCTGTATTACACAGATCTGCTTCCTCTGGCAGCAGTTGAATGCTGTGTATAAAGTCTTTATAATCTCTTCTCCCTAAAACATAGGGAAGTTGGAAGCTCTTGCTGTCTTGCTTCAGAAGCTGAAAGCCGAGGGACGCCGTGTGCTGATTTTGTCACAGATGATTCTAATGTTAGATATACTGGAGCTGTTCTTGAACTTCCATTTTCTCACATTTGTCAGAATTGATGAATATGCTAACCATGAACAACGTCAGGTAAGGTCACTTTATCTGTTAACCACAGATATAGTTGTGATATACTTCTAAATTTTAATTTTGAGCATTGATACATGAAGAGGAAACCTGCTTTGTCATTTCAAAATGAATGAGAAATCTAGATTTTGTTCACTTTTTATTCCATCAGAGTGAGTGTAATCTTATTTCAGTATTGGTTTATGGTTCTACTTACCAATTTTTCCCCCTGGTCTAGGAACTGATGAAAAGTTTCAACAGAGACAAGCGCATTTTCTGTGCCATCCTTTCCTCTCACAGTCGTTCCACAGGTGTCAACCTTGTGGAGGCAGACACTGTCGTATTCTATGACAATGATTTAAACCCAGTGATGGATGCAAAGGCTCAGGAATGGTGCGACAGAATTGGGAGATGCAAAGACATCCACATATACAGGTGACTGTTAGAGCAGCCTTTTCTATAGCATGCTCTAATTTAAAATTAAAACTTAGAAGCAATGTTTCCCGTTTTATGTGATTTAAAATTCAGATGGGAAAAAAAAGCTTAATTTTTCAGCTAGTTAAGGAAGTCAACCAAAATACTAACTAATATATTTGTTTGGTGTCTTGTAACTGTGTTGGTCCCAGGATATGAGAGAGACAAGGTATGTGAGGTAATATCTTTTATTTGACCAATTTTTGTTGGTGGAAGGTGGAAGCTTTTGAGCTTCATAGAGCTCTTCTTCAGTTCTGGGGAAGGTAACCATTGTGTCTGAGCTCAATACATATAGGGACAGATTGTTAAGCATAAGAGGTTCACACATGATGTAGAAGACCACTTAAAATGAAGTGCCAGCATTTCTGTGAAGCTCAAAAGTTTGTCCCTTCCACCAACAGAGGTTGGTCCAATTAAAGATATTACTTCACTTACCTTTCTCTCTAATTAACAATATAGTCTGTCTTAAAAACAATAGATTTTTTGAAACATTTATACTGAAGTCTTCTGTCTTTTAATTTTTCTAGATGAATTACTATCCTTTGTATGTTAATTTGATCACTAATAGAAAGTTTTATAATGGATGTGTTTGGGTTCCCCTCAGGGAAAATGTTACAGTAAGATAGGACTGAGGGCAAAAAATCATAAATAACAATTGATCACAAAGTAACAACGCTCAGGGTAGAAACTCCTAGTATAGATTCTTTCTCTAATGTTTATTATTAAATTATGTTTCACAAATGCTGTTTTTTGTTATTTCTAAATAATGACAGTTTTATTAATGATAGCCCACCCTTTGTGATAAATCTAAGACAAAGTAAACATGATGTCAAGGGCTTGTCTAGGTCTAGACCAGGATAAAAGGTGCGTCCTTAAACTGTTTCAGAGTAGCAGCCATGTTAGTCTGTATCCGCAAAAAGAACAGGAGTACTTGTGGCACTTTAGAGACTGTGTTAGCTAGTATGTTTTAACTAGCATGTTTTTCAACTACACCTCTACCTCGATATAATGCTGTCCTCAGGAGTCAAAAAATCTTACTGCGTTATAAGTGAAACCGCATTATATTGAACTTGCTTTGATCCGCCAGAGTGCGCAGCCCCTCCACCCCCCGGAGCGCTGCTTTACCGCGTTATATCAGAATTTGTGTTATATCGGGTCGCGTTATATCAGGGTAGAGGTGTATAGTGTATTTTTAACGTGTGTTAGCTGGCAGGGGGTGTCTAGGCTTCACCTCAACCAGCTTATGTGTAAAATACAACTTGCCTTGTCTACACTAGAGTTTTAAAATATGTTAGTTAAAATGTGCTAGCTAACACTGTTTAAGAATACACATTTTATCCTCCACTAGACAAAGCCCTACAAGTTCAGCTTTATTGTTCATGATGGTGGCTAAAATTCTTCTTTGATTTCTGGAAACCATTGTGAGAATGGTATAACAAATTCTCTGTCATTTTTTCTAGGCTTGTAAGTGGTAATTCTGTGGAAGAGAAGCTTCTGAAAAATGGCACTAAGGATTTGATTCGAGAAGTAGCTGCTCAGGGAAATGACTATTCCATGGCCTTTTTAACACAGGTACTTTTATATTAAGATTTTTTCATTTTTTTTTCCCCAAAGAGATTTCTCGTAATTGATATGACATATGGATCATAAAGCCAAAGGTTTAATAGACATTTATTTAGATTGGTATTTGAGTTAAGCAATCAGTAAGTCTAATCTATGTCTAGTTAATACACTGTTCTTAAGATATATTTGGGCCACCTAGTGGCCTGATAATATGCTACTGTGCTCAAGTGCTGGGTTTGATTTCAGCCTGGTTTCTTACCCATTGATATAATTCTGTGGAGCTTGAAAGGATAGATGTGGCAATATATAGCTTTGAAAATGAGAATATAAAGTGCAGGCATGGGAAATGTGAACAGTGGGCCCTTCAGAACTCCCTTACAGTACCCTTAGTATACAAAGTACACTTATCCTTCTCTACCCTCCTCTGGCAAAAGTGTACTGAAGAGAAAGGAAAATCTTTCCAGAAATATTGTTAGAAAAGTTAAAGGTTTCTCTTTTAACTAAGATCCTACTTATTAACTCCATTTGCCCCCAAGTTAACTCTGAGTAACATCAGAAATTGAAATAATCTTGAAGAACTTAATGTACTTTTTCCCCCCCCCCCTTCCCTTCTACCAAGCAAACTATCCAGGAGCTGTTTGAGGTTCATTCTCCTATGGAGGATTCTGGTTTTAGAGTGAAAGCAGAGGAATTTGTGGTACTTTCTCAGGAGCCCTCTCCAGCAGAAACAATTTCACCCAAGGTTGCAAGACCTTTTATAGAGGTAATTGCATAACAAATTTGTCTTAATGGGCATCAGAGGACGAAAGGAGAAAGTACAACAGTATGAGTTGAGTCTGAAATGTCTGCCTTAACTTTTTGAATTCTAACTTTTCAATTCCATTGTTTAGCTTTTTTGTATAAAATTTTCTTCTGTTTTAGCAAAGTTTATAAAACATATATAGCTGAGTATTCCCTTGGAGCTGTTTGGTCTCTTTGCTGAATACATACGTAAATATTTATTGTAAAAATTTGCATCATGTGTATGGCCTTTTTTTTTAAACATATTCAGAATGGAATCAGTGGGATTTCCCTACCTGACCTGTGTGCATGATGTGCATTAACACTAATGGGAGATGAACGCATGCACGGAGAGCAGAAATACCAAAATACTCCTTTTAATAGCCCTCTGCAAAAGTAATTCTTAATTCTACCTCTACCTCTACCTTTTTATAGTAGTGTGGCTTTTTATTTAACCAATTTCTTCAAGGTACTAGAGCAATTGGCCTATACAATAAATTAATTGCTTGTTGTCCTCTGAGTTTGAAACCAACTGGTATCTTGAATTATAGGAATAAGAGAGCCTGTTTATTAATGGTTGAAAGTAATTTTTGGAAATATTTAATTTTTTTAATGCCATTATAGTGTGTGGTGTAGGGAGGGCAAGTTTAATGGCAAAGTAGACAGGATGTGTATTTGTATAGTTTTCATTCTAAATAATTGATTTTGGGTGTGGGTGGGGCTGCGCCACTATGACAGTACTTAACACTTTTATTGTGAACGCATGTACTTGTGTAAATTTATGGCTTTATTTACAATCTTCAGGTTGCTCGAAAGCTGATTGAAGTTCGTGAAAATCTTTCCATCGACTTCAGTGGGCTTTGCGTCAACCCTTTGAAGCATATTTTTGTAAAGGTATATTGTATCTTTTAAAACCTCTCTTTTTTTAAAGGCTCTCAATAGCATTGAACAAGAAGATGAAGAGCCAAACAAACATGTACAAGAAGCAGGAGCAGAATCGAGCATAGAACCTTTAATTTCAGAACTGTATGAGCCGAAGTACAATGAAGAGCCCTCGCAGTTGCAGGAGTTAGTTGCTGTTGTGGATCAGGTACCTTGACTTTCCATACACGTTTTCTTAAAACAATTGGGAATGTTTAGTTCAAAAACTTCAACTTTCTGCACTCTGACCTTAGAGCAGCTTTGCTTTCTAAGAGCCTGATACTGCTCCTGTTGAAATCAGTGGCAAAACTCCAACTGACTTCCATGGGGTATTACACCTTAAACAAAGGAGGTTTATTTTAAATGACAGCTTTGGCAAACCCCTGTCTGCATTGTAACTTTGTTATCCTCAGCAATAACTGTCTTCTCCTAATGTATTCCCTTAGCTTACTCCAATTGAGAAGTATGCTTTGAATTATTTGGAGCTCTTCCATGTTTCCATTGATGAGAGTAAACCAAGAATAAGTGAGGTAAGATATCAATGAATACACATTCTCGTAAACTTCTGCGGTTCATACCACCAGAGAGACATCTTCAGTATGAATGAAAAACCCTCTGAAGATTATGTTATGAGCCTTGGCACCATAGTATCTAAGCACCTCGCAGACATTATTGAATTTTTCCTCCCAAGACCCCTTAGAGCTAGGCAAGTATTATTCTCATTTTACAAATGAGAAACTAAGGCAGGGACATTCACATGGCCATGGTCCTGCAAACACTCATGTATGTGCATCACTTGAAACATAGGCATAGTCCCATTGACTGCAAAGGGATTGCTTATTTGAATAATGTTGAGCACATGCATAAATTGCAGGACTGGGGCACAACTGTCTTGCTCAAGGTCACATGGGATGTCTGACAGAGCCAAGTAATGAACCCCAGATCTGAGCTTATTTATTTGCAGGCTAACCCAAATGATCCTTTTAAACATCATTGGGGAGCAGAAAACCCCTTATTAAAATTTCATTAAAGAAATTTTGTTAAAAAAAAATGCAGGTTATGTTTAAAAAGTGCTCTACCTGAAAATTAGAAATTTCAAAAGAATTTGCCCATTTCCCAAAATGCAAGTTGACATTGTCCCTGTAAAGATTTTAGTCCATCGGATAGTACTGTATAGAGTTTTATAAATGGACTGAGTTGTCACTTAGGTGGAATTGAAAGCTTCAAAAAAAGCATGGGAATTTTATCACATGAAGGAACTGAAAGAAAAGGAGGAAAAAATGCTTTGGGAAGAAGAGGAGGAACTACTTACCTACACTCGGGAGGATGCATACAACAAGGTAATGACTTAGAGATTGTTGTGTCACTTAATAGCTATTTATTCTTGGTGTTATGCAGTCAGGTCACTGGCATTGTTTGAACTGTTGTCTCTCTTTGCTTTATAGGAATATGTCTATGAAGGCCCAGATGGACAAACAGAAATAATGCCTGTAAGTTATTTAGGCTTTAATCTCTTTGAAGAGAAGAAATCTGTAGTTAGTTAACAAATCATAATGACCTGTATACTATGTTTTGTGCAGCTTTGGACTCCCCCTACCCCACCTCAGGATGACAATGACATCTACATCGATTCTGTTATGTGTCTGATGTATGATACCAACCCAATTCCAGAGTCTAAGTTGCCCCCAGTGTACGTCAGGAAGGAACGTAAGCGACACAAAACGGATCCATCTGGTAAATGTTTGGTTCAAAAAAGTTGTGAGACTTATCAACAGAAGGCAAAATTAAATTTTACCTAGTGTCTTCCAACAGCTTGCCCCACGTAATAGGTCTTCAAAAAAATCAAAGGGTCTGATCATGCAGTTTTTACGGGCAGGTTTGAAGTGCCTGAAAGTTTTGTCTGTTTAATAGCTGCAGAATCAATTTCAAAACAGGATAGTCGTGAACTATATAACTTGCCTGTAACAGTGTCTCTTGCCACTCATACATTGGGGCTTATTGTTTATTTTAAGATTCCTTTTTACTTTGTCTGTCTTCCTTTTTACTGTAAACAATTACAATGTCTCATTTCTAAACCTGTTCTTTTAATATAGTAATTACGCCAAAGTTAATTTGCAATATGTTTAGCTGTTTGTAACGTGAACAATTACAAAACCCATTGGCCATATTAGATTTAGTTAAACCAGTGATACTCAGACAGGCTTGCAAGCCGCAAGTGTCTCTTTAATGTGTCTCCTGCAGCTTTTGCATCACATGATATTAAAACGCTGTGTGATTTAATTATTAACCGGTCAGAATGCTTTTAGTATGTTGTTAATGAATTAAGTTATCAACTTGCAATAAGTTATTAACTTATTGGCTGTGACAATAAATATAATATACACCGCTACCTCGATATAACGCTGTCCTCGGGAGCCAAAAAATCGTACCGCGTTATAGTTGAAACCGAATTATATCGAACTTGCTTTGATCCGCCAGAGTGCGCAGCCCCGCCCCACTGGAGCACTGCTTTACTGCGTTATATCCGAATTCGTGTTATATCGGGGTAGAGATGTAGTACCATAGTAAATGAAACAATGAATTCACACTACTATGGCTCTTTTGGGTAATGTTGATCACGGATTTGGCTCCTGAACCACTGAGGTTTGAGTATCACTGAGTTAAACAATACTTTTTAATAGGTAGCCTTTGGTTTAACCTACAGCCATTTGTTTTACTCACAGCCAGATAGTTACTACTGATCTGTCTGCGTTGCTTGCCGTAACAAAATGCCCTCTTTTACGATCTCACTGAAGATGGCATCACTTTTCTAGCTGCAGGTAGAAAGAAGAAGCAGCGCCATGGAGAGGCTGTTATTCCTCCTCGATCACTTTTTGACCGAGCCACTCCAGGGATGTTGAAAATGCGACGAGAGGGCAAAGAACAGAAGAAGAACATACTGTTGAAACAGCAAACACAATTTGCAAAGCCTTTGCCAACTCTTGTCAAACCAGCCGCTGAGGCTGGACAGGACAATCCTGAGTGGTTGATTAGTGAAGACTGGGCACTACTACAGGTAAGATGAACCCTCTGCTTTCCAGTCCCATTATTTTGTTATAAAGTAGTTACTAACTTCGGACATGGCTATTTTCTGACTTTATCCCTGCAATGTTATTTCTAGTTTCTAGGGGCTAGACTGGCACTTTACAGTCTGTTCTGAGTGAGGGGCAGCATGTAGCTGTGCTGCTACAGGTACAGATCAGGGACCAAAACTGTGACTGTCTGTCACAGTTCTGTGCCTGTTTTCCCTTTGCTCCCCAAAGGAAGTAAGCTGCACCAGCCCTTTTCCTAGCCCATCTTCCCGTACATGCCAGGTCAGTTGTGCTGGCTAAGGGCTTAGAGAATGCAGCCGAAATTCTGTACATCTGTGTGGGAGGGAGAAACTTCCATCAGATGCTTCATGTTATAACCAATATTGTGACAAGCTTGTGCAGGGGAGTAAGAGCACCTTATACTCGATTATTCCTCTGCATAGGAGTGCAAGCTGGTTCTCTAAAAGGGTCTTTTGGGGTTAGCCTGAGAATAAGATTTCTTTATGATTAAATTAATGGCCTGACAACACACACAGAAAACATTTAGTTTAGAAGTTTGTAGTAATTTTATTTGTCACCCTGAATTTTGCACCTTTTGATTTTCCAGGCGGTGAAGCAATTACTGGAACTTCCTTTAAACCTTGCTGTCATGTCACCGGCGCACACAGCCAATTGGGATCTTGTTAGTGACGTTGTTAACTCATGTAGCCGAGTCTATCGCTCACCGAAACAATGCCGAAACCGATATGAAAATGTCATTATTCCAAGAGAAGAAGGAAAAGTGAGTTTGTTGAGTGGTGCATCCTTTTGAATTTCAATTTGTAGTGTTCTTTTTCTGAACTCTGTAAACACATTTTTCTTAAATATTTCAGCAGTATAACTGAATAATTTTTAAAAGTATGTAAGAGTATCCTTGTTAAGATTTTCACTTATTTTGTGGTTTACTTTGAAAAGAAAAAGCACCTGAACAAAATCAGCCACAAAGATCTAACTTTCCTTCTTGTTTTACAGTTAATGTATGAAGCTAATCCTAAAAAGAAGACAAAAAGCATTTATAAGGTGTGTATTGGAATTCTTTCCAAATCAAATTTAGATGCTGTGGTATTTAGCATCAGTAGAGGTGGGCAAATGATTGATAGAAGATCTATATTGAGTATTTCTTGAATAGTGAAACAGCAGTTAAAATTCTGACTCTCTTTTTGCTTGTTGGTAGAGTAGATTGACACCAGATTTCAGCACCTGTAATTAGTAGCTAAATTGTAAATCACATACACAGTTTCGTTGTTTCAGCTTAATCACTAGTGAGTATTTGTCCACTTCACAAAAACACTGCATAGTTCATCATGATTATTATCATAGTACTTAACATTTATAATAGCACATTTCATATAAGAATTTAAGTGATTTAGAATTAATGAATTAATCTTGAAAAACACTTGCGTGGTATAGTAGTATCCCCATTTTACAGATGCAGAAACTGAGTCACATAACTAAGTGACTTCCTCCAAACCATACAGCAAGATACATGACAGAACTGGGAGTAGATCCAGAAGTTCTGACTTTCTCCCATTTTCTGACTAGTAGTCAGACTCTCATTTGCAGTTGCTGCTCAGGAGAAGCCAAGTACTGGAACTAAAAAGGGTGTTGGAGAGTAATATAGCTTTGTTAGGAGAACTGTGCTGTGGTAATTTTACAGTACTTGTGTGTGCTATGCAGAGCTAGGCTTTTTTAAGTGTAAAGGTTTTTTGTTTGTTTTTATTTTTAGACCAAAAATAGTCGTCCGCTTCGTACCAATCAGATCTATGCCCAAGATGAAGGTGCAACCCACACCCAGCTTTATACTAATCATTTTGAGATGATGAAAATGATTGCAGGAAAGAGAAGTCCACCAATCAAACCCCTGTAAGTAAGCTAAATGAGGATATTTCTTATTTCACTATATACTATAGGTGCCCCCAGCCTTTTAAACATAATTATATTCTCAACCACTGTCCTAGCCAAGGACCTTTTTACTTTCTCATGTTTGTGACGCAAACATGCTCACATGCTTTTCTCTTTTGTGTCTCTGTTCTTGAACTCTTCCCCTTCCCCCTGTTGTCCTGTGGCTGTGAGGATGGAACTGATATCTGTTCTTATGTGGGTTTAATTTTAGGTCCTTTTTTGGGCAGGGGGTGGCAGTGGGGCAGAGAATACCATTTAAGAAAAGTCTCCACCATACAGCACATGTTTTTTCTGCCTAAGCTACAAAAATCCTGAAATCATAGTAATATCTTATGCTTATTTGTGTGGCACCTGCCAGCTACATATATTTAATGTTTGCTGTAAAAGTCTGTCTATCTTAATGCATCCCTCCATGTATGAGCATTAGTGCTGCTGGGAATGCCTGAGAAACATCATCAGAAATGCAAAGCGTTACCATACAAAACATATAAAATTAAATGTTGCTGCTAAGGTTTTTTCTCTCCAGTAATGTAATTTTGGTTGATTTCAGACTTGGCATGAATCCTTTCCAGAAGAATCCAAAGCATGCTTCTGTGCTTGCAGAAAGGTGGGTAGTCACTGTGTCTTAAAGGGTTTAAAAATGGCTTAAAAACTGGGGGTTTCTTTTTAAAATGTTGATTTCTAAATTTGTTTACTGCTTTTATTTCTAGTGGAATCAACTATGATAAGCCACTTCCTCCAATTCAGGTTGCATCTCTCCGAGCAGAGCGTATTGCTAAAGAGAAAAAGGTACATCTTATATCTCAATTATATGAACTGACTGCAATAAAAGCAATAGAGTGTGATGCCCTTCCAGCCTGTGCTTGAACTTACCAACATTGTGTCTGTTTGCTATGAGTGGGTAGTTGTAATTTGTGGTCGTTAAACCCATCTTACTTCCTTTTACTTTTGAGCTCAGTCTTTTCCTGTTCGATATCCTGCTGCAGCAGTAGCCCACTAATTTCTGTATTCTAAACAATAACAAAATAAAATTGCACTAGAAAATGAATAATGGGAATGTGACAGGAGCTGACGTCTAAGGGAAGTTTGCCACTATAGTGGCCTGCACATGCAGTGTTCCAGTCTTCTCTTTAGGAATTTGATGTTCAAACTCAACTAAACAGGAAGTTTCCTATTGGCCTATCTTAATGTAATAGTATTCACAAGCACCTAGGATTCTCTTTTTTTTGAGACACACTCAAAAAGCAACCTACTTCCTGATTTGATTGTTATTCATTCTGTAGCCCCCATTCCTATTTTATCCAGTAAGAGCTGCCCTGCTTCATCAGCTAATGTAAGGGCCTACTATATAGAGCATACCTGGACATCGCTTACTAAGCAGGTTGACGGCTAACTCCTGACTGAGCATGGCAGGTTTGTGGCGTGTGCTGTTTGGAAGAATTGACTAAACACATTCCTTCTACATTTCGCAGGCTCTGGCTGAACAGCAGAGGGCACAGCAGCAGACAGGCCCACAGCCTCCGCAGCAACAGCCAGCTAGCCAGCAGCAAACTCAGCAGTCGGCTGTACAGCAAGCACAAGCCCAGCCTCAAGCACAGGTAGTTCAGCAGCCGCAGGCAGTGGTACAGACTGCAGTAACTACTGTGGCCAACACAGCAGTATTGGTAAGAAAGGGAAGGCCGGCCGCTTCTGAAGCAGCGACTTCAATTCTTGTGTGGGCCCCATCTGTGCATATGTTCTTCGGATTGAAAGACAGAATTCTGATTTGATAAAGAGCAGATTAAGTCACAGTATCTTATTAATTTCCTGGATAGGTTGCATATCTTGGTTTTCACCCACGCACTTATTGGGATTCCGTGGAGAATTCATGCTAGAATTGAGAGAGTAGGCTGTGGTATTCTCTGTGAAAATGCCATCAACAAGGACGTCCGCCCATACAACTACCTCTTCAGCTGATAAATCTGAGCAGATACTGGCATAGTACATGAAAAAAAATCATCCAAATAATTTGGGGAGTAGAGAGGCAAATAAACTTCTTGTTCCTTTGCTCAGACAGTCATGTGACACTTCTTAGAATGACTTGGGGTCTTTCTCCTCAAGATCACCAGTTCAAGTGTCAGAGACCCTGGAGAATCACTTGATGAAATGCCAGGCTTTCTAGTGCTGCCTCTTTCTTCAGCCCATCTGTTTGCTGGGTCAAAAGGAAGATGAGAGAAGAAACTCATTTATGACTGTTCTAACCTACTGTGTGTGACAGGTCTTAGTTACAGACCAGTTGATAGATGTTAACCTATAGAGACTGTAGGCCAGATTCATTCCCATTGATGTAAGAAGTTGACACCAAGGAGTAATTTTGCCAAGAGATTCTGTTAAGCAGCTCAAAACCAAAAGGTTGTGTGAAACAACATACACGCTTGGGTGGGAGGTAGGGGCTGGGGAGGAGAGAGAAGAACTGGTATAGCACACCGTGACCCTGATCCTGCAATTGGATCCACGCACACGGGCCCATGATATGCCTTCTTAACTTCAGTGGGGCTCTAAACAAGCTCTAGAGCCTACGCCAGTGGAACTGATAATAGGATTGGGACTGATGTTTCGAAGGCTACAGATCTTGTATGTTATAGTTAAGGCTAAGATTATGTCACAGAGGTCGCTGGAAGTCACAAAATCCGTGACTTCCAGTGACCTCCGTGACACTGGGGGCTCTGCAACTGACCAGCTGCCGCTGCTGGCAGGGGTCCACCCTGCAGTGTCTCAGCCGTCATGAGCAACTGCCCGCCCCCCCCCCCAGCTCCCAGTTGCTGGCATAGGCGCGGGAACTACGGGTGCGGGGGGTCCTGCAGCACCCTAAGGTCTTATGTGGGGCTCTGCTCCCAGCCCTGCACACTGGGTCCTGGTCCCATGCCTCTGCTTTTGGCCCTGCACACGGCCTCTGGCCCTGCGCCTGAGGGTCCTGGCCGCCGGTCCCGCCTCCAGCTGTGGCCCCAGCCTCAGCCTCCTTACCCCTATCCGGGTCTTCCCCCAACCCTCCACCCCCCGGGAGAGACAGCCCTGCTCCTGACCCCAGCTGGGGAGGGGCGGAAGAGGGGTATGGACAGGTATAAGGGAACTGGCTTTCAACACCCCCACTATTAAAAATGTTTCAGTGCCACTGGTCGCTGGTGGCAGCAGCAGAGGGATCCCGGAGCTGCTCAGCGGCCGTGGGTGGGGCTCCCCCCGCAACTCCCACCTGCTCTCCGCTGGAGGCAGAGGGCCCTTGGAGCTGCTCAGCAGGCGGTGGGCCCCTACACCACCACCCCCACAGCTCCCAGCTGGAAGCGGCAGAGGGACCTCGGAGCTGCTCAGCTGCCAGGGGCAGGGGCCCTCCCACAGTTCCCCAGCGTCCGCCGCTGGCAGGGCCCTGCCTCCCCCTGCTGCTCCCAGCCACTGGGCAATGGGGTCCTTGCAGCTCCCAGCCGCTGCCGGGGGGGGCAGGGTGCTGGACCCTCCTCCCTCCCCATTTTGTCAGGGATGTTTTTAGTAAAAGTCAGGGACAGGTCACAACTTCCGTGATTTCTTGTTTATTGCCCGTAACCTATCCATGACTTTTATTAAATATATCCATGACAAAATCATAGGCTTAGTTACAGTATGCATACAGTGCTGATTTAATTTCATTAGAGAAGAATCCAAGCACCACAGCTCTAGGAGAGAAATGAATATATGCATATATAGCTGTACATGTGCTCCATGGTGAACTTAGACCTAAGTAGCTATGCACTTTATTATAATTTTTTAAATAAATGTTGGCAGTTATCTCATTCTCACAATGGGGCAGCTATATTATGTTAAACAGAAAAGTAGTTTTAAAGGCTTGCACTGAGTTGGTTTTCAGTTTTTCTCTGAAACATTATTCAAATTGTCTTCTAAACAGGCTGGCACAATCAAAACCGCAGTCACTGGGACAAGTATACAGACTGGTAAGATGTTTTAGTAAAGCACTGGGGCTGGACGCAGAAATACAGGAATACTCTTTTGTTTGTATTAGTCTCATGTTTTTCTTGGGTTTACTTTCAGCTACTGTGAGTGGGAATGTTATAGTGAATACAGTTGCTGGAGTCCCTGCTGCTACCTTTCAGCCTATTAATAAACGTCTGGCTTCACCAGCTATGCCTGGGACACTGACAGTGAGTAAATTTCAGTAGTTATACTGTAATTTAATTATTTTTACTTGCAGATTGTAGCAGCACGATCAGTTTCTAGCATTTAATTTTTTCTTAGTTTTATGTATATAACTCTGCCCCTAGCTAACTTCATTTAGTCTGGTATAGTCTTACCAGTCTGTATATTGTCCAAAGAAGAGAATGATGCAGCTAATGGAAATGTATTGCATAACAAATATTGTTATAAATGAGGCATGGATAAACAGAATAATAGAAATTAGACAAGGAAAAGACTTGTTAGATCATTCAGCCTTTACCTCTGCCAGTCCATCTCTGATCAGTGATTCTTTTTTTGAAATACACACAAACAAATCAATGTTGATAAATGCAAAGTAATTGGAAAAGGTTCAGAAAAGGGCAAAAAATGATTGGGGTAGGGAACGGCTTCTGTATGAGGAGAGATTAATAAGACTGGGACTTTTCAGCTTGGAAAAGAGAAAACTAAGGGGGGATGATTGAGGTCTATAAAATCATGACTGGTAGGAAGTGTTATTTACTCCTCATAACACAAGAACTAGGGGTCACCAAATAAAATTAATAGGCAGCAGGTTTAAAACAAACAAAAGGAAATATTTCTTCACACAACACAAGGTCAACCTGTAGAACTCTTTGTCAGAGGATGTTGTGAAGGCCAAAACTATAACAGGGTTCAAAAAAAGAACTAGGTACATTCATGGAGGATAAGGTCCATCAATGGCTATTAGCCAGCCTGGGCAGGGATGTTGTCCCTAGCGTCTGTTTGCCAGAAGCTGGGAATGGGCGACAGGGGATGGATCACTTGATGATTACTTGTTCTGTTCATTCCTTCTGGGGCAGCTGGCATTGGTCACTGTCGGAAGACAGGATACTGGGCTAGATGGACCTTTGGTCTGACCCAGTATGGCTGTTCTTATGTTCTTATAGACAAGACATCTAAAACTGATGAGTGCAAATGGGGGAAAATTCACACTTCAATAGTATAGTTAAGGGCTTTCCGTTCAGAATACTGAGAATGAGGTGACTGGCCATTTATTAGATAGACTGGAAAGGTATGTACATATTTGCCTTATTTTAAGATACAAATGTCATAAATAATGTCCTCTGTTTCCAGAAGGTTTTATGGTTTTAAATGTAAGTTGAAAGTAGTGAAGAATAATAGTTTTTTTCTTCCCTAGACTTCAGGAGGTACGTCTTCTGCTCAGGTGGTACATACTCAGCAGCGAACAGCAGCAGCACCTGCTGCATCAACAGAATTGGTGACCATAGCATCAACCCAGGGTGTTCGAGCAGTAACATCCGTGACAGCATCAGCTGTGGTAACGACCAACCTAACACCAGTACAGACCCAGGCGAGATCCTTAGTGACTCAAGTTACGCCAGGTAATAATTGTGTGGTGATTCTTTCCTAGTGTACTTAAGTGCCTAAACTTCCTGTAGTTTACTTGACCATCTCTGCCTCAGAATACTGGAGTCAGGCTTTACCAGCAGTACCTTTGTCAAACACTGCTGAAAACTTTTAATCTGCTTATCCTTAGTACCAGAAATCACATTTTCCTCCATTAAGTTTTACTAAGTGCAGAATATAGAAAATACACTAGTTGGTTCCTAGGCACTACCTTAATCAACATGCATAATAATTATATGCAAATGCAAAACAATTTTATGGCACAACATCTTCATTAGGATTCTATCTATAGTTTATTCAGACGTTACATTAAGACAGAGTGAGGCTTGTTAGAGGAAGTATAGTGTAGTGATTAGAATAGGGGACTCACTCTAGGACTCCTGGGTTCTAGTCTGATCTCTTATGCTGATCCACTCTGTACTTCGGTTTACACATCCATAAAATGAAGATACCTCACAGGGAGAGGGAGGGCTGTTGAGGCTTAAGTGAAGTTTGTGAAGCTGTTGAGACCTTAAAATGAAAGATGTTACATGAAAAGTACTAGTGCAAAATTGCCTGTATTTTAACATTTGTAAGTAGATGTTTGTTTTTCTGAATTAATCCAGGAGCCAGGTAACTCTAAACTGCTTAAAAGGATTTTAACATAATCTTTTGTCAGCAGGAGCTGGGGTTAACTATCACTTACCTGCTAATATGAGAGCTCGAGCAGACAACACTGTGCTGACATTAATGACTGATACAGAAATAAAGTGGTGTATAAAGCAATACATTGGTGTAAAACGATGGATGTGAATCTGAGTCTTCTAAATGCGTTTGTTTAGCAATAGAGTCACTTGGATTAGTTATACTTTTTGTTTTGCTAACAATGATCCATTTCCATTTGGGCCTCCCTACCTAGTCTATTTCCTTGAATCTAATCCTGAATCTCTCCTCAGAATTAGTGTAGCAAAACAGGACAGGTCTAGCAATTGTACAAGAACTTTTTAAGTGAAGTTGATTAAATTAATCAAATGTTGGAACTTTCTCTTCAGAGCTTTTTTGCTTTATTTACAGCTCCGCCGACAGTTCAGCTCTCTGGCAAAGCGATCACATCTGCTCAATTGCAGCTTCTCAGGCAGCAGCAGGCCACGCAGGTGCAGGTTCCACAGATTCAGACCCAGGCGCCAGCCCAGTCTCCAGCCCAAATAAAAACTGTAGGGAAGTTATCACAGGTGAGGGAAACATTCCTAAGAGATCATGAATGCTGTTCTTTCCTGTTTCTTTAAACACTTATCAGCGATGTCGTCTGCAGTGACCTATGTTCTCATACTAGACAGAAAACAGGAGTTCTCTCTTAAATTCACTGCCAGTGATACTAAAATGTCATGGAAACACAGAGCAGGCTAACCAGTTCAAGTCTGTTAAGTACTTCCATGAAGTAAAACAGTAAACAAGCACTAGGTATTTGTTCTCTGGAGATTCACATTGTAAAGGAATTACGTTCTTAGTTCCATTGCTCCTTGATCAAAACTGGCAGGAGAACTCCCATAGATTAAAGTTTCAAAGTCTGCTCCCACCGGGGGTGTATCCGCCATTCCTCAAACCAGTAATGAAATTGAAAACAATAACCATGTTTATACTTTCAGGAGCAGCTGATCAAGTTGCAGAAACAGAAATTGCAGCTTCCTCAGCAGCAAGCAACACAGCAGCAGACACAGCCAGGGGCCCAACAACAGACAACACAAGTACAAGTGCAGCAGCAGCAGCAAACTCAACAACTTACTGCTGTCACAGCACCACGGCCGGGAGCAGTACTTACAGGCACCACTGTGACAAACCTGCAGGTTGCTCGTCTGGTAAGTTGCCATACGCTCCGTTAAAAATGCACTTAAACAGCTAGTTCTACACTGATTAAAATGAATGAATCTAGAACTTGATTCTCATGTGCACTGAGGCCCCTTTACACGGCTCTGGCAGCGTTAAGGGGACGTAAAGTGAATGTAAATGTAGTTGAAGTCCACTTTAAGGTTGCTTGACGTTGTTCGCGCCGTGTTAAGGGGTCTTACTGTAAATGAGAATCAGGCCCTCAGTTTCTGAACATACAGTTATCATCTTGCAATGGCCTAGTTAAATACACCAAATATTCTTTGTCTGTACAATAATCCTGATTCCTTGCTGCTTAGACTCGTGTTCCTGCTTCCCAGCTTCAAGCACAAGGACAAATCCAGGCCCAAACACCTCAGGCAGCACAAGTGACTTTGGCAAAGCCTCCAGTGGTGTCTGTTCCAGCTGCTGTTGTGTCATCTGCAGGAGTTACAACTCTCCCTGTTACCGTTGCTGGGATTAGCGTTGCTATTGGGCAGCCACAGAAAGCAGCAGGTACTTCATTATGCTTCTTGAAATACAGTGTACTTTAAAGTTGTGCTCTAAAAAAATTCTGTGGCACCTCAAGTAATGTCTAGTACAAGATGCTTTCTCCTTCTCATTTCAAAACTTAAAAGGATGCAGTTTGAAATTCAGTCTACTTTAAAAATGAGTTAAAAGCGTTTCAAGTACTAGATTTGCCCTGACAGTTTGTGCTTCTGCAGTCACATCTGACTATTTTTAAACTGTTTTCTCTCTCTCCTGCTGCACTGTGGAGAAATAATACAAATCAGAAAAACTTGTCTATATGCAGAGGGCCTGATCTGAAACCCATTCAAGTGAATGGAAAGACACATTAACTTCAGCTGGATGAGGCCAAGATTTTCTGTCAAGTGCACAAAATTAACCAGGGGGACAGAGACAAGTGAATGTAACCTTTCAGTTACAGTAATCTTTGGTGTTACTTTTAAGAATCGTAGGTAAGGAATTTTCAGACAGAAGTATGATTTCCTTTTTAAATGATAGAATCCTAGAAATAAGGGGCTGGAAGAAGGCATCAAGTCCATTCTGTACTGAGCCTGGATCAAGTAAATGCTAGATCATTCCTGACAGGTGCTTGTCCAATCTGTTCTTAAAAACCTCCAGCGATGGGGATTCCACAACCTCCCTTGGAAGCCTGTTCTAGACTTAACTACCCTTATAGTTAGAAAGTTTTTCCTATATCTCCCTTGCTGCAGATTAAGCCATTGCTTCTTGTCCTACCTCCAGTGGACCTGGAGAACAATTGAACACAGTCCTCTCTATAGAAGCCCTTAACATATATTTGAAGACTGTTATTAGGTGGTCTTTTTCAAGACTAAGTATGCCCAGTTTTTTTTAACCTTTCCTCATAGGCCAGGTTTTGTAGTCCATTTATCATTTTTATTTCTCTCCTCTGGACACTCTCCAATTTGTCCACTTATTTTCCTAAAGTGTGAGGCCCAGAATTGGACACAGTACTCCAGCTGAGGCCTCACCAATGCCAGTAGAGAAGGGCCTAATTGCCTCTCGCATCTTGCATATGAGAGTCCTATTAATACATCCCAGAATGATATTTGCCTTTTGAAACTGCATCACATGTTGACTCATTCAATTTGGAATCCGCTGTACATCCAGATCCTTTTCAACAGTTCTACCACCTAGCCAGATATTTCCCATTTTGTAGTTGTCCGTTTCATTTTTGGTTCCTAAGTGAAGTACTTTGCACTTATATTTACTGAAGTTCATGGTATCCCTCTAAGAACAGGCGGTGAACAAGTTTTCTGTATAAAACCATAGTAATTACACAATCTCTAAGAAGAATAGTCTTTTAATTAAGAATAGAGTTAAAAGCCATTTGAGTAGCAAATTGAGATTCAGTTAACTGATATTTCTGTATCAGATATTCATTTCAGAACAGTGTCTAATACGGTATGTAAAAAATTATTCTAACAGTATTATAGTACTAATGCAGTGAAATTTTGCTTAATCCTGCCTTCAGATACAATGGCATATACTACCACATCTATTATAAAAGTGTGGTAGTATATCAGTGATGGTGATGGCACACACATGCTTCATAGCTAGTTTCATAGAATATGCTTATAATGTTCACTTTTGTTTGAAGGACAAGATAGATTTTTGCTTAAGAAGCTGCCTGATGTTTACTGTCTCTTACTGCATTCACAGCTGGAGAGAAAGGCACTGTTAGGGCTTGATCCTGCAAGGACTTTTGCTTAACTTTAAATGTGTGAGAAGACCTGTTGAATTCAATGGGAAAACTTACGTGCTTAAAGTTTAGCATGTGCATAAATCTCTGTACACTATGATCAGTGGGATTTAAGCACTCCTTAAACACACTTAGTCGAAGCGCTAAGATGAAAACTCCTCTTTTTTCTTTTTTTATCTGCAGGAGGACAGACAGTGGTGGCACAGCCACTGCATGTCCAACAGCTGCTAAAACTCAAGCATCATCCAACAGCACAGCAACAGAAAGCCATCCAGCCCCAGGTCGCACAAGGTCAAGCTACTGTACAGCAAAAGGTATTTCCTTTGTTTATTGTTTCTCTGCCTTATTGTGACAGCATCTGTGACTGAAGTCTTCCAGTTACTGACTTTACTAGATTATTCATAGACTTTCGTAGCTCAAATTGCGGTGAGTGGGTCTGAAGGATATATATATTCCCATGAGACTGATTTATGAAACTACAATTCTGGTAGAGAATGCACTTTCATTATAAGCCTCTATCTTTAGGCACTTAATCATTTTCCTAAAAAATAGTTCTTTGGTTTGATTTTTCATGCCTAAAACTCATTTTAAAAAATAAAAGTTTGGAGGTTAATGTAGCCAAATATGGAAAAGTGCTGAATTTTTACCAGTTATATTTTCCACATGCTTTTTGCACAATAATATCATAAAACTGACTTCTTCATGCAACTTCTAACTTACCATGGACTTTGCTCTCGATAAGGAAAGTGTCAAAGTGACTTTGTTACAAGTTAGAGTTTGCAGATTCTTGCATAAAGTTCCGAAATTTTATAGTGTTTTCAGAAATGTTTTCTCTTCTGTGTGCATAGGCTTTTCACCAATACTCATTTGCTGGATATTAACTCTGAAATGATCTCCAATTACTGTAGCAAAGTGGTTAGCAATATATTTGTTCTTCAGAAGTATGCTGTACTCACTGATTTCTTATTTTTCTGCTCCAGATAAATGCTCAACAAGTTACTGTCCAAGCCCAACAGCAGACTTCACAGCAACAGAAAGTTACCTACAGTACACAGCCAGGCATTAAAACCCAATTCTTGACACCTCCAATTTCCCAGGCCCAAAAACCCGGTGGAACCCAGCAAGTGCAAGCACAGATTCAGGTACTGGGGCCCAGTTTCTCCCCTTGAAGTTAACACTGTGTGACTAGAAAGTAGCAAAGACCACAGTCTTACTGCAGTAGAGTCAGGTTAGAGTTTTATTAACCACTGGCTTCAATACCAGTTACATGTTTTTAAAAATTGACTATAGTTGTAAAACTCACTGGGTGGGATTGCAACCTTGTAGTCTGCCGCGGGTTATGTCTAGTACCCAGGAGCAGATCAGAGAAAGTTGTGACTTGAAGAGTCATGATTCCTCCCCCACACCTTCCTTGCTTTTGGGGAGGAGTAAGTTACATCACCCTTTCCCTTGAGCAGTGTACTCCCCACTGCTCCCCCACCGAACTGTTCTCACCAGTGATTGGAAGAGGCAGAGTAGAGCCCTGGCTCTACTCCCATTTGCCATCACCTCCCTGCCAACCTGTATGCAATGGGGAGACAAGGTGGGTGAGGTGATCTTTTATTGGACCAACTTCTGTTGGTGAGAGAGACCAGCTTTCGAGCTCTTCTAAGAAGTTGGTCCAATAAAAGATATTACCTCCCCCACCTCGTCTAATATTCTGGGACCGACTCGGCTACATCAACAATGCATACAGTGGGGAGTAGCATGTAGGTGGCTCCTGCTCTCCTCTGCACAGCTAGCTCACTATCTAACCAGGGCAAGCAAGGAGATTAAAGAGGGGAAGCCTTATTCCCCTGCACAATCAAGTAAGGGCTGTGACAGTCCAACACTTTGGAATTACTAACCTTGCTGTAGTTTTTCAATGGCTTAGCAACAGTCTCTCACATACAAGTTGTAGATTGAAAATTTGGCCCCCAAAAATGTCTTCAGTGCAATAGTCTGAAAGCTTTTGATGAAAAAAGAACACCACCCAAGTGCAGAGTTCCACACTACCCAGTTGAATGCCACTGGGATGGGCTTTCCGAAGGACAGGTAGTTAATAGCATATTTTAAATAATGCTGTGGCTTGATGATAACCAGAATAGACTAAATCCATCATAAGTCTTTTACGATGTGTATAGAGAAAATAAATACAAGATATTCGTCATTTTTCTTTAATAAGCATCTTTTCTATTTTACACTACTAAAGGTTGCAAAGCTTCCACAGGTGGTCCAGCAACAGGCAACGGTTGCCAATATTCAGCAGATGGTTTCAGTTTCCCAACAGGTAAGGGTCATTCAGGCTGAACGCAACAGAAGATACACAATCTATTGCAGGTTTTCTTATTTGGAGAAATGTATTTTTTTTTGTCATGTGCAGTATGTAATATAAATAATATTTGTAAAATACCTAGTATTTTCGTTGCCTTTCCTAAAAATTAAAATGGTGTCCCCAGCCGCTGTTTGCCAGAAGCTGGGAATGGGCAACAGGGGATGGATCACTTGATGATTACCTGTTCTATTAATTTCCTCTGGGAGACCTGGCATTGGCCACTGTCGGACAGGATGCTGGGCTAGATGGACCTTTGATCTGACCCAGTATGGCCATTCTTATGTTCTTATGTAAAGATGCAATCACTGGGCATGTGATCAACTGCTATATATTTCTTTTTATTATTACTCTTGATGAGCCTAAACAGGCTTCTCTTATTTCATCTGGAGCTAAAGAGAGCTTCTAAAAGTTGTGCCTGTTAATCATGATGTGTAATCAAAGATAATGATGGATAAGAAGAGAATTGAGCTAATGGCAGCCAACTCAGTGATTGTTCTATTTAAAGCATGGGGAAAATAATAGAATTACAAGCTTGTTTGTTACTTTGTAGTGGCCAAGGCTGTGCTAGGTGCTTCACAGAAAACAAAGAAATATTCAGAGCAACACAAAATGGGATGGGGCAAGGATGAGGCAGATGAAGAGGAAACTAAACACTAAGGCCTTATCTACACTACGGGGGGGAGATCAATCTAAGTTACACAACTTCAGCTATGTGAATAACGTAGCTGAAGTCGACATACTTAGATCTACTTACTGTGGGATCCACACTACGCTATGTCGACGGGAGACACTCTCCCGTCGACTCCCCTTGCGCATCTCGTTCAGGTGGAGTTCAGGAGTCGATGGGAGAGCGATCTGCGGTTGATTTAGCGGGTCTTCACTAGACCCGCTAAATCGACCGCCGATGCCTCGATCGCCATGCATTGATCCCCCAGTAAGTGTAGACAAGCCCTGAGTAGCCGATAGCCTTTATTTCAAACGGTCTAAAATCAACTTTCAGAACATTAGCAATAAACATGTCTTATTCTTTTTCAACAGACATAAACATTAAGGGTGATCAGTGCTGACCTAAGTCTGCTCCCAATCAATATCACAGCTCTTATAAAGCACTTTCCATCAGTAGATCTCAAAGTCCTTTACAAAGGAGGTATTCATCCTTCTCTCGTTTTACAGCTGTGTGAGTTTTACCATTGACTTCAGTGGGAGCACAGTTAGGCCAGTACTAAACACTTCTGAAAATACTACCTTGAATGTTTACAGTTTATCTGCACCCTTAACACAACACTTCACAATGGATGGGTTTCCTCTTTGACTGACAGGGCGCTTGCTGAACCTCTCACAGTGAGACTTGGGCATTCTGCTGAAGTGTCACTTCTCCCCCCTCATTCTGCCTCCAATGAAGGCAGTGACAGTTGAAGTTACTCCTCCATTTTCATTCCTCTGATCTCAAAATGGATAGACAAGCAGGAGAACATTGAAACCTCCCTGCAGTGGCCACAGCTGTGCAAATTAGGTGCCAGGACCAGTCTCCCTCACTCAAGTGGGGATAGACACTGCCTGCTGTAGCCCCCCGTCCCTATTGCCTTCTTTAAAGATGGGTAAGGGACCTCCAGTGGCTTTACCCACAATGGCTGATGCTTTTCCCTTGATCTCTTCCAACCCCTCTCCTCTCCTCCCTGCTTTCCTTCACCAGAAGGAAACAACGGTATTGGAATGTTTGACTATCCAATGGCCATAATCTCCCCACCTCTCTTGTGGAGGGTAAAGGGGGAATGCTCTCTGCAGGAAGACGGGGTGATAATTATCTTGGCTTTTAGCTGGGATGCACAGGGCTACAGGTACCCTGTCTCCCTTCCTTACTGCAAATGGAAAAGCTAGTGAGGTGTGTGTGTGGGCCCAAAATCTATCGACTGTGATTGGTTCACCTGCCTGTCAGTCAGAAGTAAGAACATCCAACCAAGTAAATTGCTGTACTGTGGTGCAGAATACTAATAAAGAACTCTATATTTAATGCTGAACCAGGTTTTATCTCCTGTCATCTAAACATTTTTAGGTTCAGGCTCAGCCCCAAACTGTGACGCTGTCTCAGACGACTGCAGGTCAACAACAGGTCCAAGTGATTCCAGCAACAACTGCTACAGCTCAAGTGGTCCAGCAGAAACTGATACAGCAGCAAGTTGTGACAACAGCATCTCCCCAAATTCAGGCCCCAGGTGTACAGAACCCAGCCCAGGCACCAGCAACGTCTGAAGCCCAAAACCAGCAAGCAAAAGTGCAAATGAGGACACCTACTGTCAGATTGAAGGCACCCACCAAACCTAGTTGAACTAATGATTAAATTGAAATAAGCATGGAAATACCGCGTTTCATGTTTGCTAAGCCATGGCAACGTGGGCAGGTTCTCTGCAGATCCCCATCCAAATGAAGATAAATCCCTTTCATTTTTTAACAGAAGGATTTTGGCGGTTGACATTTAACATGCAAACTCTCTCTCTCTCAAAAAAACAAACAAACGAAAAACAAAAAAACACACTTCAGAAAATGCTCATAAAGTTCATACAAGGCGAATTCTGCCCCAGCAGAAGATCTTATTTTCTGTGCTTGTTCAAACCATTGTATGTATTTCTGCCCAGCTTCACAAAAAATGGTGATATTCCTTAAATGTTGGTAAAATTCATCCATGTAATATATTGTATAACTGCCAATAAGAAAATGCAGTCCTCTGCTGTAATGTGTATGAGCGTTTAATATCCATTGCAAAGCCATACCAAGGACTAAGTGTGACTAGTGTAGCAGAGTGCTTTCCACCTGAAAGCTGCATGTGGTTCTCTTTTGAGGTGATCATCCCTCAGAAGAACCAATTATATTTGACGTTCTCCCTGCAGAGTTTAGCCAATAAATGTGAAAATTTGTAAGTATCTGTAATTAAAAAGAAAAGAACCATGTTTCATCCTCCATTTTTGTAAGTCTTTTAAAATGTTTGTTAGTAGTTTTGTGTACAGTTTATTGAAGCACCCAACCTGTGCACTCACTCTCATACTTCACTTTAAAATAATGGATATTCTAGGCATGTGCTGAATACTGTATTGATAGTAGATGTGTATTAAAGTGTACCCCATTTTTTTTGTAAAAGAATTGTTTAATTGGTATCTCTAAACAAATGGCCCTTAGTTGTTTCTTATGGGACTTCCAAATCGGAAAATCGTGAACAGATGGAGTTTAATACATCAGTTTAATTCTGCTTTTGCAACATGTTTAAATGTTCAGTACTTTCTACTCATCTTTCAGCTTGGGGGAGTGGGGAATAGAAAATTTAAATCTAAGACTAATTCTTCAATTGTGTAAAGAATAAGATCTAACTTTTGTACTATTCTTTTACTAAAGCTAATGATGAATGTATCTTCAGGTTGGTATTTTGGATGCCTTTTCCTCCACATCAGTTTGCCTTATTGTTGTCAAACAAACGAGGAAAAAGCTGCATAGAACTGGGAGGGGGAAAATGCTGCAAAAGCCTCTTTGACAGCACTAAGAGAGGATTCAGAAAGCTCTTGGATGAATAGATTTGTTTTACTTTAGCCACAAAAGTGCATGACAGACATGAAATTCAATGAAAATGGTAATATTCCATTTCTGAAAATTCATTTTTTTAAACAAAGATTCCCCCTCCCCCCCATTCTGTACTCTTTTCAATATTTTAGGAGGGGAGTCTAATTAAAGAAAAAGCATATGTGTATCTTTTGTTCTGATTTCTATAGATACAGAGTTATTGGTATCAAACAGTAGCACAAATGGCTTAAATAAGCGAATTCATAAGGAGCTCCTCTGTTTTAAGTAGGAAATGTCTCATTCAGTTAAGATCCAGAATATAAACACTGGGGTCAGGCAGAGTTCTTGATTATTATTTTTTAATCTCATTACTTCTTTTCTCCTGCATCTTACTATTTTTCTTGGACTCTCAGGTTGTAGATTTTTTTTTTTTAACTAAGTCTGTACATGAGCAAACTAGCGAACAATTTTTAGATTCCCCTGATTTCACCTGAGCCAGGGCCATTAGCTAATCTCTATTAGCAGCTCTGCAACACAAACTAATAAAGCTGGCAGTGGAATAGTTAAAATGCAGTGACAACTGGATAACTGACAGCAGGTACAGTATATTATTGCTCATCCAAAAGTATTGGTTAGAAGTAGTAAGCCCCAATTTTACTTTCAAGTGTTCAGCTCTTATGTACTTGAAAGTTGAGTGGAAGGGGGAACACTTGCAACAGTGGGGGGGAAAACTGCTGACTACATCAATGTGTTGGTCTGATTCCGTGTCTAAAGAGGCAGTTTTGTTTTTAATGTTAAGGTCAGTTAATGAAGATGAAATTCAGATTTTTTTTTTCTTTGTCGCTCTCCCAAGAAGGTGTTAGAAAGTCAATCTACCTGTAAATACGTTATGAACATAAATATTTGTACTTGATCAGTAGGATTGTAAGGAATAGTGATGTATCCTACCTGAAGGTGTAATAAAGTGTACATTTTTATAATATACCTGTCATTTCAGTACTGTGTAGGGTAAATAATGTTCAATACACTTCCACTAGGTTTTGTTAAAATGGGTAGGGCATTGGCTTTTTAAAGTACTGGTAACTAACACTGACTGCTAGTAATTTGCTCTTGTGGTGAAAAAGGACATTTTTGTCCATGGATTTGCCTGGTTTTTTTAATGTTAATTCGCACTGGCAGAATTAACACTACTGTTTATAATCCCAATTGGGATGTTTACATGCATGGAGAGGATTGACTCCAGGAGCTGGGGCTTTCAGGACAATAATTCTCATGAGACTCATGACAAAATCAAGACAGTTTGCAGCTGTGATGGGAGCTGCTGCCACCTGGTCCTGGTTCCGGGGGTGCAGGGGCATGGGGGCGGCTGCCATGTGGCGGGGGTGCATGGGGGCGGCTACCATGTGGCGTGGGGTGCAGGGGGGTGCGGGCTGCTGCCATGGGGTGTGCGAGGTGCAAGGCGGGGGGCCGCTGCTATGGGGCGTGGGGTGTGCGAGGTGCAAGGGGGGGGCTGCGCTGGCCGTGGCCCGCCTTAGCTCGGGGCGGGGACTCGGCTCCGCCGGGCTGCGCCTCTTCTCGCTGCCGCCAGGGGCGGGGTCGGGCCGGGCCGGCTGCTCCGTCCGCACACGTGGGGCGGCCCCGACATGGCGCAGCCCGGGCAGAGCGCGGCCGCCGCGCTGGCCTCCAGCCTGGAGTCGGTGCTGCGGAGCCGGGGCAGCGCCAACCGCGTCTTCGAGATCCTGGAGCTGCTGCAGGCGAGCGGGGGCCGCGGGGAGGGGAGCTGGGGGTCAGTAGGGGGGGAGCTGGGGGTAGGTAGCGGTAGGTTGGGGCAGGGGGGCGGGAGCAGATGGGGGGGCGGAGCGGAGGGGGGGAGCTGGCGCAGGGGTCTGGGGGTTGGTAGTGGGGCAGAGGACTGGGGGTCAGTAGTGGTGGGGGAGAGCTGGGGGTAGGTAGCGGTAGGTTGGGGCAGGAGTCCGTGGGTCGGTAGCGGGGAGCTAGGACTGGGGGTCGGGAGCAGATGGGGGATTGGGAGCGGAGGGGGGAGCTGGCGCGGAGGTCTGGGGGTTGGGAGCGGGGTGGGGAGCTGGGGGTC
The DNA here is from genome assembly GCF_013100865.1 of Trachemys scripta elegans. NCBI lineage: Eukaryota > Metazoa > Chordata > Testudines > Emydidae > Trachemys > Trachemys scripta. Next base: position 13,631,096 of record NC_048312.1, read on the forward strand.
AGTAGTGGGGGTGGGGAAGTTGGGATTAGGTAGCGGTGGGTTGGGGCAGGAGTCCGGGGGTTGGTAGTTCGGGCGGGGGGGGAGCTGGGGCAGGGGAATTGGGGTCAGTAGCAATGGAGGGACGGTGAGGGGACCTGGGGGGTGGTTGCAATGGTGGTGGGGTCTGGTAAGGGAGAGTGGGGGACTGACTGGGGTGGGATGGGGGTGAGGGATAGTTGGAGGGGGTGGGACTAGTAGTCAGTGGCAACGGGGGCAGGGGCAATTGGGGGGGCTGGTGAGGGTGGCAGTGGGGGGTGATGTTGGAGGCATGGGGGGGGGCTTTGCAGACAGCCATTCCAGGGGGTTCCTGTGGACAAGCCGGGTCAGCCCCGATGGGAAGGTTTCCTGCTGTCGTCGCCTCCCCCTTGAGCCCCCATCTGTCTCCCTGTGGACCAGCTCTCTGACCTTGCTGCTCTCCCCCAGGCGGACGAGGAGGACGTCGTCCTTTGTGCCATCAGAACCTGCAGCCGGCTGTTCGGGGCGCTGCTGGAGCGGGGAGAGCTGTTCGTAGGCCAGCTGCCGGGAGAAGAGACCTCTCTCCCAGGTAAGCGAGTGGCTGCTTGCCTGGTCTCTGCGGCTTTTTGAAAACCCCGGCCACGTGCTTGTGTGGCCCCAGTTCCTGCCATTATCCCCTAGCGGCCTCCATCATTTACCCTTTCATCAGACCAGGTTAAATCTCCCAACATCCCTGAGGACGAGAGGGGCTGGTAAAGCTTGGTCTACGTGGCATCTTGTACCCGTTTAACTAGGGAATGTCTACACGACACAGCCTATGCTGGCTTAGCCCCGTAGTATAGATGCAGCTTACGGCGCAGGAAACACCATCTCCCCAGCAGCACTAGCTGCGTCAACAAAGATTTGTTTTTTTCACACCCCTGACTTTACATAGCTATACCAATATAATTGTTAAGTGTAGACCAAGCCTTAGAAACAAAAGTCGTTAAACCAGTACAACTCCCTAGTGTGGACATGGTCCTACCACACTGATATCAGCACTAGCCTAAGTGCATTCATTATAGGGGGGCTGCACTGATTTAACAGGGTCTGTTTCTAAATCGCTATAGCAGGCCTGCGTAACATGCGGCCCGCGGGCAAGGGTGGGATGGGGCTGTCGGGTTCGCAGAGGGCCGGTGCAACCATCTGGGATTTTTCCTCTCTTCCCCTCACGCAGAATGCAGCACCTGGGCCTGATTTAGCTGCTTCCATTGGGCTCCAGCAGGCAGAGTCCCTCTTCCACTCCCCTCCTCGGAGCAATCGGGACAGGGAGCAGGGTTGGATGGGTCGGGATTTCGGGGGGGCTGTCAGGGGGCGGGGGTGTGGACAGGGATCGGAGCAGTCAGGGGACAGGGAGCAGAGCCGGTAAGTGCCGAGCGAGGGGAGGGGCACCCAGCCTGGGCTCGAGCTGCAGCTCTGGGTGGACTGGGCCAAGACTGCCCCCCCCCCCCAAACTCCCCCTTCAGTTAGGGGCAGGGCGGGGCGGCTACTGCGCTGGTTGCTCCCAGGTCAGCCTCTGTAGTGGATGCGGGGGGGGTTGAATTGTCTGTGGGAAGCCAGGAAATCCCTGGAGGAGAGGGGTTGTGTGTGTGTGTTTTGCACCTGCCATGCCCCAACTGCTGCCCCCTTCCCTGGTCCAGGGACCTTCCCCCTTCCCGGCCCCTATCACACTGTCTCCTCCGTCTCCTCCCGGGCTCCCTTCTGCCCCTGTGTTTGTGTGTTGGATAGTCACATCCAATCCCTTCACACTGCCCCCCTTTCACCTCCCTGGCTTAGTTCATAGCCCCAGAAAATTCCTTCAAACTGTCCCCTTTTTCCCCTCCCCTTATTTCATGGGGGGGTGATGAACTGAGCGGCGGGCGGCGCTGGGGGGCGGGGAGTTGTTTCAGTGGCGCTGGGGGGAGGGGAGGGTCGGCCCTCAGGTGTTTTCTTTGGAGTAACATGGCCCTCACCGCTTTACAAGTTGTGCAGGCCTGTGCTATAGTGAAATCAGTACCGGATATCAGTAAAGAATAAGTCCTATAGGGCTTGGCTACACTTGCAAGTTAGAGCGCGTTAAAGCAGCCCCAGGCGCCCTAACTCCTGAGGTGTCCACACTGGCAAGGCACATAGAGCACCTGGACTCTGCAGCTGGAGCGCTCCTGGTAATTCACCTCCAGGAGAAGCATAAAGCTTGCTGCGCCCCGGCTGAAAGGCCCAGATGTCAGTGTGGACGAGGTGTTGCATTACTGTGCTGTGATTGGCCTCTGGAACGTCCCATAATCCCCTGAAGTCAAGTGGCCACTTTTCTCATTGTTTTGAAATTAGCTGCAGGCATGTGGATATCCACTTCAAAGCTCCGTTTCTGACAGCCAGCATGCTTATCCGCTCCAGGACAAAGCAAACCATTAGTGTGTGTGTGCTACATCTGCAAGTGTAGCCAAGCCCTTAGTCACCGTTTGGAAAGGATGAGCTTGTAACAAAAGCGCCTGACTTGGAGCCAGGAGATCTGGATTCTGTTCCCTGGTCTGCCACAGACTTCCCTGTGCGACCTTGGGCAGGTCACTTCCCCTGTCTGCTTGGCAGCTTGCTAACTAAAATGGAGATAAGGCCTCCTTATCCCACAGCGTAGATTGAGGCTTAACATTAATGCACTTTGGGAGCCTCAGATAGACGATGCCAGAGATTTGTGTTTTACAAATGGATAAATTGAGGCCTATGGGGGTTGTAACTTGCCTAAGCTCACTGATTGAGTTAGTTCCTGAACAAAGGACGGAACATGCCTTGTAATGCCTGTTGCCAGCTGTAATCCTTAGACTGCTTCCCTCCCTGAGCAGGACTGTCAGAAACCACATTAACTTCTCTGATTTGCTCCATTTCAGTCATGCCCGTGGGCATTCAGAAGCCTCTCTCTTTGCATTTTGTCCTTCAGATAACTACAGTGCAGAAGACAAGTACAAAATATGGATGAGGCATCGTTATAACAGTTGTGTCAACTGCTTGGTGGAGCTGATGGGCCATGAGTCTTTTCAGGTCAAGGTAAGTTTTGTTAGTTTAATAATATGCTGCCTTGTGCCGGGTGTCCCTTCCAGAACTTGCAAAATAGGTAGGGACAATACTTAGATGGGATGCTTTTGAGGTGAACACGGGGGAAGATATTTGTTTCAATGGGTGACTCCCCAGGAACCTGCTGCCCGCCGCTTCCTGTAGCGCCCATTCACCGGGAACAGCAAAGCGCGGCCACTGGGAGCTGCGGGGGCCTGTGCCTGCAGACGGTCAACGTCAGCAAAATGTCTCACGGCCCGCAATCAGATTACCCTGATGGGCCGCAGGTTGCCCACTGCTGTCATAAAGACTCTTGCCTTCCTCCCTCAAATAGCACCTCCAATGCTGTCATATATAACTGAGACTTCTGTTGTTGTCCTAGTGTCCTATTCATCCTGACTAGAGTGAACATCTCTAAGATTTATTGTGGTTTTTTTTAATCTTTCTTTTGTCTCCTTTAAAGGAATTATCACTCGCTACCCTCATGAAGTTTGTTGAGTTGGAAGGGAAATACCCTTTGGTCAAAGCAGAATGGAAGGGGAGTTTCAGTTTCCCTCATGAGCTTTTAAAAGTGAGTGGCAAAACTTCAAAGTAGTTGATGTCAACTATTCCGTGTCATGCACAGAACCTAGACATTGGGGACATATGTTCATCCTCAGATGCCATAGAAGACTAGGCACTGACTTTCTGATGTTTTCTGAGATAACAGAGGTCTGGGGTAGCTCATGGCTAACAAAAATATCTCTGTTAGTGTTTGTGTATAATAGATATTGACATGCTGCTTTTTTTCAAAACCCTTTGTTAGTTAGTTGTGGAGAACTTAATCCCTTGTGAAGAGGACTCTTCGCTCCTGATTTCACGTTTCCAAGAATACCTGGAGTATGATGACATTCGGTACTTTGTAATGAAGGCTGTCGCTGAAAATATTGGACAAGTCATGCAGAAGACAAAAGAGGTGCTTTGAATATCACAGTTGAAGTGGGTCTGGGTACCCCTTAGTTTGGAAGCTGCAGCTTGTAGGCGAAGTGTGGGTCTGGGGTTCTCCAACCATACCTGGAATGCCCTTCATGGTCCCAGTGTTCGTGTCTGAGAGCTAGAGAGACATGTGTGCTCCTTTGCGTGCCATGAGCTCTTTCCTATTTTATTTGTATGCCAGGTTTACAGAACGCTGTCCTCCATTTTAACTAGGCATGTTTTTCTGGATTCCTTTGCAAAACCTCCTTGACTGGTACTGCGTTCTGATTGAGCCAAACCTGAGCAATCTGGAGGGCTCGGATAGAAGGATTTGATTTTTGCTTCATTCTCTATTGGGCAAACGCAGTCGGTTTGATTTTTCTATCAGCAGCAGCCACGTTTTTGTTTCGTAAAACTAGGGTTAGTTCAGACTCGGGTTTTATATTAGACAAACCAGCAAAGTTTGAGACTGGGAGAGTTTGTAAGAATCATTCTAATGTTGATTTGTCTCTGATTCGAACATCCAGCGCTTTGTTTTAATGTTTTTTTCTAGTTAAATGCTATTATCGTGTGTAAAATGGACTAATGTTCAAGTCACTGATCCTTTGTGCAACTCTTATTTATTCATGTGCTCCCCTTCTCCCCTGCCCCCAGGTTCCGCTTCCAGTTTACCAGCAGAATGTCTTTTCCCTCATTTCATCAATTAGCATGCCAAGCAAAGAGAATGAGGTGGTTAATTTCATGGTAAAGCAAGGTTAGTGGATTTTGTTGCTATTAGCGTCATGTGGTGGCGTCTGAGTAGAGAGGGAAAGCATGCTTAAGAGTGTTTGCTTGTTAGAACTCGCTAATGTGATTAGAATGACACCAAATGTAACAAAATCCAACTTCTGCAGTGCAGAACTTTAAAATGAAGTATTCTACACCCTCATGAGGGTGTATTTAAAAAAGAAAACCGTCTACAGTCCTTTTTTAAAACTGCTTTTGAGGATCTACCCTCCTCTGCTGCTCCGGATCACCTTTTATGGAGGCATCATCTCCAGCTGCTAATAGAGAGACATGCTCTTGAGGAAAGACAAACCATGGTGTGCGGGAGCTGTAGTGAGAGATCTTTTATAAAGCTTTGAAACATCCAAACCTGCTTAATTGGGCAAAGTGTCCATGGTTGGTTGTGGTCACTTTAATTGGCATTTATTCCTCCTTTCCATCCATCGCACTTTAACCAAGATGGTCTGGGCAAGCCTAGATTCTCATTAGCTCAGAAGTTTTAAGACGCTTGTTCCTTCTATATTTTTGATCAAACTGCAATGACATGAGAAAATCATACCTTGTTTAACTCTTCTGTGTTTAAATCTGCATGAGAACAATTGGATTAGTGCTATCTGAAGTGAAAAGCTTTTCAAATGTCCACAGCTCCGTGTAGATTCAGCCTGAAATAAAACTCAACTCAGGTGTGCTTGGCTCACTATAATAATTACTGTGTAGCTATTTGAAAAGGGCCAATGGAAAGGTGTCGGTTTTTTTGGTAATTTCAGGTTAACTATTTGTCTTGCTTTTTTTCCCTTAAACAGCTAACCAGGAAGAATGGAAGGTATCAAAGCTAAAGGTAACACTTCATTTGATAATTGGCAGAATTGAACTTTCTCTTCATCAGTATGTTTAGCTCAGTGTTTGCATTTTTGTTTTCAGGAGCATAAGCGGGCTTTTGAAAGGATGTGGCTTGGCTTTCTTAAACACAAGGTGAGTGTGAGCTGGCCTTCATTGCTTTAATCTAGCCTCATCTAACTCTTGCTGTTATTGTGGTCCTGGAATGTTCTTCAAATCGTCCACGCAACTTAACACACTGATTAACAGGCTGATTCCCCACTCTGGCACTTTGAGTGCAGAAGTTGGGGGCCTGCAAGGATTTTAAAAACTAATACTTGCCACTTCAGGCTTGTATTAAACTCCCAAGGTTACAGCTTCTCTCTGACCTTGGCTTGGTAAACGCTGCCACCACCCAAATGCAAAAAAACCCCTTTGAACCCAGGGGGAAGATCTGAGAAAGAAAACAAGGAAATTAGCTGTTGTTATGAGCTAAGCAAACAACATGCACAAACCTCTTAGAACACCAAAAAATCCAATCCTGTTCTTAAAAAAGATAAATTTTATTAAAAACAAAAAGGAAGAAAATACATTTGGAACTTAGGCTTCTGCTAGATTTTTAAAGAGCAATTCCAAAAATTAATCACCCAAAATAGCTTTCTTGGCGGTTCAGCTTAAAGGTTACGAGCAAACAAAAGCATCTGGGGTTAGCACAGAGGACATTCACAAGCCGAAATAAAGAAATAAACCTGATTGCGTCTATCTAAACATTCCCTGTCCCAATGAATCCTTCTAGGTATGGAAGATGATTTTTCACACCTCGTTTAAACTTTACACAGCATTTTTGCTGCCCTCTGTTCCCCTCTTTCGGAGAACCACAAGAGACACAAAGGGAAAGCTTCTTTCCCAATTTTAAAAAGTTCTAGCCTTCCCATTGGCTCTTTTGGTCAGGTGCCCACTCCCTTTTCTTTACCTGGGGGACTTTTTAACCCTTTACGGGTAAAGCAAGCAGAGAACATCTACCAAGAGGGATTTTACAGCTAACTGGCTGGCTTGATGTCCATCAAAGGGAGCTACCTCCCCCCCCCTTTCTTTTATCACTTGCCCCCCAAATTCCAGCCACTGTTGGTGTGAACAGATGCCCTTGGGGACTGGATAAGAGCAGACACATTTACTTTTGATTGTGATTTGGGTTTAGATGCTGAATTGAGGCCATCTCTATCGCGTAGCTCTACCCACCCACTCATAAACCCAAGATGTTTTTCATTTCCTTAATATCAGCCCCATGTCACTCTATAGAGTTCATCTCCCTGTTTGATACCTACACCCTTAAAATAATGGAAGCCAGCTCTCCTATCCTGCTATGGGCCTTGGCCCGGCAAGTCACTCTATGAGAACAGAGCCCTGCACAGAGCTTCATTGATTTCACAGAGGGTCTTTGCAGGCACAGGATTGGGACCTTGGTCTCTGAACTATGCTATATCTGTCCAGCCCTTTCCAGTTTTCTTCCTGTGTCAACCCTTCTAGCCTTTAATTAGGTGTTGTTTCTCTTCTCTGAATTCTTCTCTGCAACAAGTGTTTAATGTAATGTTTCCACCTTCACAGCTACCCACCGGCCTTTACAAAAAGGTTCTTGTAATTTTGCACGACTCTATCCTGCCTCACCTGAATGAACCCACCCTTATGATAGACTTCCTGACAGTCGCCTATGACATAGGTGGGTAGAGAAATAGACTTCTGTGAATCTTGGGGAATGACAAAGGACCATGGTGTTACTGTGTCTTTGTTTACAGTATGGTATGGGTGGGCTGAGAAAGCTGCATCCCCTCTGCCTGTTCGGGAGATGATTTAAAGAGGGACCCATCTGGCTGATTCAGTAGGGGTGCGTTGCGTTTGGCTGGAAGGTGGGAAACAACCTTGAGGAAAGCAGGGAAAATCGATAAAACTTCAGGATCCTTGAGAGTGAGGTAAAGAGAAATAAACCAAATTGGTTGCCAGTACCTGTTGGGGTTCTGAGAAATCACTTTTTATTCCCGTTCTTTGTACACAAGAAGATTCTGCTCAGAGCTTTAGATTGAGGCATGTACCAGAAAGATCTCTTAAACCATCGAGTTCAACCAAAGCTGTTGTGAAACAAGCTAAGCTTCCACTTAGCTGTGTTTAAATATAAGATGCACCACTTTCCTGCGGAACTGTTAATTCCAAGGCAATCTCTTTGTCTCCAGACATTGTCCTCGTGGGGGGGATTAGGCCAGCGTTACTGTGCCTCTTTCAGCTCCTCTCTCTTTGTGGCTGTATCCTTTTAACTAGAGCTAAAATCAGTCAGTAGGAAAAAGCTCTTTAAGTGATTTGTGAGTCTCTGGAAGCCTTTAGTTGAATTCACATCCCTTGAATTTTACAGCCCGTCATTACACTGGGGGATTTCACATAGGTTAATTGCTTCAGTTTCGAGTGCTCTGAATTTTGTGTCCCTTCGGGGTCTGTTTCCGTTAATGTTTGCTACAGAGACCCGTGATGACCTGTCAGCTTTGCTAGATCTTACTATCCCACTTCGCTCTTTTATAGGTGGAGCCATCAGTCTTCTAGCCTTAAATGGGTTATTTGTTCTGATTCATCAGCATAACCTGTAAGTAAAAAAAACATCATCTTGTTTAAAGGGGAAAGTGTTTTGTTTGAGTAGAGTTTTGCAGTTCCTTCTTTATATATAAAAGGTACTGACATGGATTCCCCAGTTCCCTGTGCTCTAAAATTCCCTCATTAAAAAGCAAAGTACTGCAGGCTTCTGCACTAGGGTTCATCCCGTTGAGGGTTGGGCTCGTTTGATAATCTGGGCCTTACTTTAAATGCCTAAATGGAAACTGAACCCCTCTGAACAGGTGAGTGCAGAGCCCTTGAAAATCTAGCCCCACTTGTGCAAAGCGCTGCAGTTTTCAGAAGGACGCTGCAGGATTTGGGGCTGTTACTAGAGGATATTGTAATATGTTTTCATAGACCTGGGTCACACCCTTGGAGCTGGTTGTAGCTCGCATCAGAGAGATCTGGGACACATTTCACAGCGGGTAGTGAAGCAGGACTCATAGTGTGGGTTTGAGCTGAAAAGCTCCCAGTTGTGACTTGATCCCTGAGAGGGGAAGAAAAGGAGGCGAGATGCTTGTGTGCGTTATAGGATGGGGTGAATTTGCTCTTTCTCTATGGTTGTAAATCACCCCTGAATAGGCACCAGCCCTTCTGCCAACCTCTCCCCACCCCCACCACCTGCTGCTCCATGAATGAGTTCACTTTGTTTTTTGAGGCGTCCTTTGTTCTACGACTTCTCTCTCTCTTTCTTCACATCTGAGCCTTGGTGACTTTGGGCATTTCAGTCCACTTCTCTGGTCCCTGTTGCAAAACCCACCATTGCCTTGTCAGCAGTGTGGGCAAGGGGTGAATGGGCATGAAAACTTAATTGCCCCTCCAGGAAAAGGTGAAGTCATGTTTGCCGTGGGTGGGAGCTTGCATTGCCTCTGTCAGTGATCCTGAGCCATTGTCATCAATGGGAGCTTTGCCGTTGACTTCAGTGGAGCTCACTCAAGCCAATGAGAACTCCAGGTGACAAAGCTGTCCGGGCAGCACCTACCAAAAGCACAAAACTCACCTTACCATTTTTTTTGGGTGGCTGGGGAGAGGAGCCTCCATCTGGCAGCTCAGTTGAAAGAGGCCAAATGAGGGTGCCCTAGAGAAGGGACAGGATCTGAGTTTAGGGTATAAGGAACGCCACAAAGCGACAGTGTGCCTCCAAGTCACTTACAAATCAAGAATTTGCACATATCTGTTTGCTTTTTCTAACAGGGAATACCCCGACTTTTACAAAAAGCTGTACAGCCTCTTAGACCCCTCCATATACCACGTGAAGTACCGAGCCCGGTTTTTCCATCTAGCGGATTTATTTTTGTCTTCATCGTAAGTACCCTTTTTATAATATTTGACCAGTTATTTTCCCCTTGCGTTTCTGTCCAACCAAAGACTGCCCTTGAACAATCCCCTGTGCGTGCTGATTGAATGTATTTTGCTGTGTCTGTAGGATCAGATTCTTGTTAGCCTCATATAGGAAACTGGGCTTGAGAACGTGACTTAGTCTTGTTCCCTCATTTTGCACATGCTGAATTTTTGAAGATTTGTCATATGCCTGAATAGATGAAAAGGGTAAAAGTGCGGTTGTGTATCTGAATGTTATCTGCAGTCCCTTATGTGCTTATGCTGCTCTTCAGTTCAGCTGGCTGCCGATTTAAACCAGTAACTGGAAGTGGTGAGCAAATACCATTCTCTCTATGGCTTTAGTAGCAAGTGTGCAATTCAAGAGTAACTTACAGAGCACTTGCAAGGTTTTGCAGGCCTTATGCGGTAAAGCCATTGAGAAGTTGCTGGCCTTTCATACAAAAGGGTTCAACAGCCTGTCTTAACACTGTCAGTTCAGTGCATGGAAAAAAGAAGCTAGATAAACAACCTGCTAATTTCAGAGTAGCAGCCGTGTTAGTCTGTATCCGCAAAAAGAACAGGAGTACTTGTGGCACTTTAGAGACTAACAAATTTATTAGAGCATAAGCTTTCGTGGGCTACAGCCCACTTCTTCGGATGCATTCCATCCGAATGCACATTCCGTCCGAAGGTATGCATCCAAAGAAGTGGGCTACAGCCCACGAAAGCTTATGCTCTAATAAATTTGTTAGTCTCTAAAGTGCCACAAGTACTCCTGTTCTTTTAACCTGCTAATTTGAGGCTATATTTCTATCACTGCTGCACCGATGACATACACCAAGAGTAACAGTTTTTGATTTACCACTAGAAAATCCGTATGAATTTCTGTGTGTATTAGGCCACAAGACTGAGTAGCTGTAACTCATCATCCTTAATCCTAGCTATCCTGTCCCAGAGGAAGTGCCTAGATTGGCTGATGGGTGAAGTAAAATGGAATTGTTAGTAAAAATAAGGAAAAATGTCATATACGCATTGCAGACGGGTTTGGTCTTCATTGACAATTGGAACACTCACCGTAGTCCTAAAGATATTTCATAAATGTATCACCATGGCCTGTGTACCAATTACACACACACAACTTCATTTAAAGAACATTATTGAGGTTACAAAGTCAAGCACTCACAAATTAGCAAATGCCTGTACAAATTACCACATACAAAGCTACGAGTCAGTCTCTGTTGGAAATGTCCATAAAGAGATGCCACAGATGCAAATCAAAAGATTAGGGGGAGGGGGAGATGACAGACAAGAGTTTTATCGAAGATCCGGGAAATTTGAGATTCTAGGCATGGAGCACAAACATCGGTGGATGGCAACGTGATGCACGACTCATTGACTTTCACTGGAACTTGGGTGCCAGGCTCCAATTAAAAGAAGCTAAAAGAAAAGGTTACATTTTTTGCTTGTAGCATCTTTACATTGGACAGTCCCAGAAGGTCACATCAGCATGAAGACGTGCTGTCAGCAACTGCCTGTGTTGTGTCTGGATCCGATTTTTAGGAGCCATATGCTGCAGTCTCGTCTGCTAGACGCTAGCTAAGGCTTTGACACTTGCATATCTTCTTGGTCTCCCTTGTTTCCAATAGGCACTTGCCAGCGTACCTGGTGGCAGCGTTCATAAAGCGCCTCTCTAGGTTGGCCCTCACCGCTCCTCCCCAGGCTTTGCTCATGGTCATTCCCTTCATCTGCAATCTTTTCCGGAGGCACCCAGCTTGCAAGGTTCTTGTGCACAGACCCGGCGGGCCTGAAGGTAATAGGGGAACGGAGAGGGGGCTTGCAATGCTCTACAAAGCGTTCACAAAGGGGCCAATCCACCAGCTGGGGAAGGTGAAATCCCATCTCCGGGTCCCTTCCTGGGGTTTTATTAACAAAGATTCAGAGTAGTCTCTGTGTCCCTTGTCTGTCTCCAGGGTTTCACAGTCCTCATGGCCCATCTATCAAAGCTCCCCAGTCCTCTCCAGTCAGCTGATGCTTCTTGCCGGTGTCTTCCTCTCAGTCATCCCACCCAGTAGAGGCACAGAGCTCTTCCTAGGTCCTTCCCTGATGCTAGGACTCCCTATCTGTTCCTCTGCCTTAGAGGCCGGAAGCCCTATTTGAAAATGTCTGCAGGGCTAGACTAGAGGCAGGCGTGTGGCCCTGCTATGCCAACTCCCAGTTTGAGTGGGCTCAGGGACTGATACATTCACGCACCAGATACCCTGTTACACACACACCCAATCGCACTGGTGCCGGAATATATTTTAAAAGAACCAATAAATCTAGAAACCAAAGGGTTCTGGAGCAAGGCATGATAAGTAGATCCCTTGTGCTGAGATCTAGCTGCTACACCTGCCATTCTCTAGGTGTCCATCTAATAAATGCTTTCAGAGGACGTCTGTGCATCCACATATCCATCCACACAGCTGGTGCTTTTTGGTGCCCACGTTGAGACGCTTTAAAGGGCCTGATTTTTAGAGGTGGCTGCTTGGCACTTTCTGGGCATCAGGTTTCAAATTGGCCACACAGAATCACTAGTCACTTGAAAATGTTCAAGTCTTTAGGTGTTTAAAGCCATTTTAATCTATTTCTTGGATGCCCTGGGGCAGACTTTATTGTGTTCGATATAAAGAATGACATTTGTTTTGGATATGAATAAATATGCTCGGTCTTTCCTTAGTTCCCAGTATTTCTCCCACCAGGTTGGCTTAACAGCCTCCAGTGTCTTTATTGCCTTTTCTGTGAACTGGTTGATGATGGTTTTGAGCAACATGAGTGACAAGCTGGGGCTGTGTGAGACTCCTGTCTTCACTTCAAACCATTCTGGCATCTTGCCTCCAGTTCTCACAGTCACCTCCTGGACTTGTTACAATTCAGCAGAGTTAGCCACGGTTTGGAGTGCAAGCAGCCCTGAGGTCTGCCAGGTCACGTCAGTGCAGGCTTATTCTTCAACCACAGGCGTGTCGGATTTGGTTTCTTATCCCAGTCTAGCTGTGCCCATTGCTCTCTGTTTCTGCCGTGTGTCCCTGATGGTGCGTGTATCCCCATACAGGGAAGCTATTAGTTGTGCATTATAGATGTTCCTATTAATCTCTCTCAGCTCTGTTGGAAGATCCATACATTATGGATGAGGAAGAGCCATCCGAGAGCAGGGCTTTGGAGAGCTCGCTGTGGGAGCTACAGGTAAGTCCTCCAATAACCTGACTTGTGCAGGACACAGAGCCCCCTCCTGCCCCGCCCACCTTTGCTTACTTCCCACCCTCCCCCTCCCCCTTCACTGCATGACTTACAGTGGGAGGTGTCACTTAAAGGAACATGGTTGGAAATGAGCTGACTTCCTGACCAGTGTCCTACTTGCATGACGATAGGAACTGAAGGGCAAGAGGCAAATTATTTTACATGCACAAGAGCTGGGCTGTAGTTCTGTGGAGGAAATGATCCTTAAGTGCCAGTCTCTGGCCACACAACCAGAAACGTGCAATTAGCTGCAGAGGATGGTACTGAGAGCAGCAAATATCCTGCACTGAATAAGCAAGACTTTAGGGCCGGGGTAAAAATGATCCCACTAAAAACCCTTGTGGAGTTTAATTGGGACGAATCCAGTTGGGCTCTGTGGAACTGAAAATCTGTAGAAGGTTATCCCCTTCCCCCTTTTCTTTGAATCCTCCCGCGGGATTCTCTAGCCGGGTAGAATGTATTAAATTCTGTGTGGTGGCTCTAAAACTCTACAGCGAGGTTATCATTTCCGGTCTCAATTCCGTCGGGCTTTTGCATAAGGGAGGAAGCCTGCAGGAAACTGTTTGTGGGAGCCTGACCTCGGTTGTGATGGGCACAGGCAGTGCCCTGTAGTTCTCTCCAGTCAGTCCCTGCCTAATGCTAACCAGTGTCCCTATGCAGGGTCTCCCTGGATTAAAGGGCTGCTGACCGCATGGTAGGTGGTAGGAGGCTGGATTTCTAGATGCTCCGCATCGATGCTGAAGGTGGGAAGAGCAGCAGACCTATCACTGTTGCTCAGGCAATAAGGTCCCGATCCACCATGGTATTTGGGTGCCTAACTCCCATGGGCATTAGGCACCTAAATACCTTTGAGGAAGTGGGCCTTAGTCAGAGGAAGCTGGTGCTGTAACTGATCAGCAGAGGTTCAGATGCCAGCAGTGGGGGTGGGGAAGCCCAATGGACTCGTCTCGCCCTCCCCTGATTATAGAACGTACCTAGTTCTTCTTGGTGCTTCAGACCCTTCAGAGCCACTATCACCCTGATGTGGCCCAAGCAGCTGCCGTTGTGAACCAGTCGCTGTCTGAACTAGAGGATGACATATCGGAGCTCCTGGAGCTATCTGCCTACGAGGTAGGGTTGTTCGCTGGGTGTGTGTTTGAACACTAGCCATGGATGGGGGCTCGGGTTAGATCACGTCCTGCAGGGGCTAGCCGTGGGCTGCTCAACTGCAGCAACTTGTTGCTAGTTTAATACTCATTTGCCAGCTCTAGTCTGTCCCGGAGAGATCCCAGCTGTCAAAATATTTCCCCCCCTCCCACCTTCTCATATTGAGCGCGCTGCTGCAGCCGCCGTGAGGCAGAGGAGCTGCCCAGAGCTCTGAGCACTACATCAGCCCCTTGCTAGGGCTTAAGTGCCTGGCCTTTGAATTGGGGGTGAATTTTGCTTTCCATGCATTGCTTGGTGCTGCCTTCACCTTGTTCCTTGTGTGGTGAGATAAAGGGTGCAGCTCCCTTAAACCTCCATCTGCTTCTGGGGTGCCTCCTTTAAAAACAGTTTCTTTTTTCCCCTGTTGTCACATAACCAAAAAGGCCTCGAGAATCCCTGGCTTTCCCCTTTCCTGCTCTGGGTGTGGGGATAAATGTCTGGCCTTGCGTGACTGGAATTCGTATAGCCAAAAAAAATCCCCTTTTGCTCCAGAGTTCTAATGAAACCCAAATTGCATTTGACTTTCTTTAAATAGCTTTTCGATAGAGAGCTAAAGAAAAAAGCCACCAGCATGCCCCTGGAGTTTGAACAAGTGAGAGGATTGTTTGGCAAGAAGGACGATCTCTTTGCAGAGCATTTTGCGCTGGAATGATGCTGCCTTTCGGTAATACACGTTTCTGTACGACTGACTCTGACTGTGGAAGACACACCCAGCTGATTCATGAGTATTTCCGTTCAGGTTTGGCTGTGAAATATCCAAGTTGATGGTTGGACTAGTTGAGATGCTCCTGTGATCTTCATCAGCATCCACAAATGGGCGGCTGCTGCTCCTCCTCCTAACAGATTCCTTGTTTCTCACTGGCCTCCCTTTTGCATTTTATCTTCACCTCCTGCCTGGGGTCAGAAAGCATCTTTCTCTATGGGCAGTTATTCCATAATTGTTCACTGCTGGGTTCTTGCACCTTCCTATGAAGTGTCTGGTGTGGGTTATCATCGTTGTTTGGATACGGGGCTGGATGGACCTGATCTACTCTGGCAGTACACTCCTCACATTGGCATCTGGGGGGGTGGAGCTGAGGAGGGTGGGGGCCTTCTCAGCCCATTAGGCCTGGGTCCTGCCTGGGTTTCACTCCAGAGATGGCCCCACTCTTGTAGTGGAGGAGTTGGTCCTGCTGCAGGTGAATGACACTGCAGCCATTATCGTCTACATATATTTGACAAACTTCAGCTAATAAGAAACTAGTTTAATCGGAGAAGTATTATAAACTTTTACAGGTGCTGGGTTTTGGCTCCTGCGTGCAGAGGCTGGAAGAACAGACTCGATTTCCTAAAGCAGCTGTTCACACACAACACCAACTAACTCCATCTACTATGGTGGCGATGGGACCAAATTCTTGCATACACGTCAGTCACTTGGTACAAAGTTGCCTTAGCAGAACATTACCAGAGGCTAAATCTCTCCTGCTTTGAACATGAGCATACTCTTGGGGATTACTGTGGCTAAATTCCCAGTCAAACTGCAGTGGGAGGCCATGCTGATCCTAGGTATTTATTATCTTCCCAAGTGCTGAGAGTTGGTTAAACATAGTTCCACTTACAACTTGGAGGAAGAGGAACGTAGCCAGTGGAAGCCTGAATGCCAGTCAGGAGTTAAATCGTGTCTTTCCACTGTTTGATGAAGCTAGGTGAATAAAGTCCCAGACTTGGATTTCCAGAAGTGATGCAGAAATTTCCTTTGCTGTTGACTTGTGCTTGAATCTTGCAAGATGTTGAGTGCACAGCCGGAGATCCAGCTACGCGCATGCTTAAGTTAAGCATGTGAGTAGTCTCTTTGAAATCAATGGGATCCAATGGTCTTTAACAAGTTGCTCTTGCTCAGTTAATTTTTAGCTCTGTCTTGCAACAATTTGAACAGAAAATGTTTCTCCATCTCCTGCAAGAAGCAGGTAGAAGGTGGGAGAGACCTAATTTTGGCAAGGGGTGGAAGGACAGAGGTAGAAATCTCAAGCTCCTGCATAAGTTGGGACAGAATACATCCTATGATAGTGTCCTCTAACTGACCAGCTTTACGTTTTCTCCAAGCTAAGTGTAGAACAAGTAGCAAATTACCAAGGGCCACGTACAAGGAATTGACTAGATAATTCTATCGGTGGCTATGGAAGATGTGATCCTACTTCCCAGAGTGCAGTGTTGAACCCATCTCCTGGGGTTGTTTGCTCTCCAGCACCTCTGCTGTTTTCACTTCAGATAAACTTCCAAAGGATTTGGCTGGGATAGTCAAGGGATGTTTAGGGAATTAGGTGCTGAACTCCAGTTGAATTTCAGTAAGAGCTGGGCACCTGACTTCCTTAGGAAGCGCCCGCCATCATTATTGGCTTCTCATGTGCAAAGGCAGGAATGTGGTCTCAGCTGGTCTCCTTGCCCTCTGCTCCTCGTCTTCTGATATCAGTGGAAGGGTGATGCAGTGCTTGTGACATTATCCAGTGACTTAGGAGTTCTGGGTTCAAGCCCCCACTGTGCCTCTCCCCCTTATCTGTAAAGGGGGGTGATAGCACTGCCCTACCTCACAGGGGTGTTGTGAGGATCAGTACATTAAAGATTGTGAGGTGCCCAGACACAACAGTGATGGGAGTCATGTAAGGACCTAAGATGTTCTTGAATAAACTTGTCGGATTTTTAACCTAATGTCTCCTTGATATGTTTTGCCTGAAATGTGTGACCTTTGTTACCCTGCCTCAGTGTTACCGACCATTGTTAACATGAGACCTTGCTGCTGAGCCTGACCCCTTGTCTCTCGCCTTCACCCGGACATCGCCTTGACTGGTGTGCACATGAAGATATGAAGCGTGGTGTAGTCGTTTGAATTTCACTGCAGTGCTAATACTGGGCTTCTCCTGTTAGATCTTGTGATCAATTAGAGAGGGGCCCTAGTTTCAAATGATGACTAGAAGAATGAGTTGCCAGATGCACAAGCATTGGGTGTGAGAATACATGAAAGGGGAGCCACTATTTGTAAGCGCTGGTAATACAACTTCTGTGACTTCAAACCCTGGAGGGTGCAAGGAAAACAGATTGTATCCTCATCCCCAAAGGCTTTGCTTCTCATTAATTCTGTGTAAGATTAGAAACCTGCAGGTGTTTTATGTGCAGAACATTTAGGCATGGTTGACACATGGGGGGAGGGAGGGGGATATGCTGATATAACCCCAAGTGTGGATCTAAAGGTGCCTCAAACTTATATAACGTATTCCCTTGTGCAGGAATGAGCTATACCACTCTAAGTACTGTTCTAGCCATAAAACTGTCTGTAATAGAGGGGGGGTTGTATGTTTGCACAATGGGGCCTGGTCCATGACTAGTGCTCTTAGGCCGGGGTGGGCAAACTTTTTGGCTCGAGGGCCACATCGAGGTTGCAAATCTGTATGGAGGGTGGGGTAGGGAAGGCTGTGCATCCCCAAACAGCCTGGACCCTGCTCCCTCCCACTTCCCGTCCCCTGACTGCCCCGCCCCCCCCAGAACCTCCACCCTGTCCAACTGGCCCCTGGGACCCCCTGCCCCTTATTCAACCCGCTCCTTTACCATGCTGCTCAGAGTGGCAGGAGCTCGCAGCCCGGCCGGAGTCAGCCGTGCTGCCCGGCAGAAGCGGTGGACCAGTGAGGTGAGGCTGCGGGGGAGGAGGGACAGCAGGGGAGGGGCTGGGAGCTAGGGCCGGGAGCTCAAGGGCGAGGCAGGATGGTCCTGTGGGCCGGATGTGGCCCGAGGGCCATAGTTTCCCCACCTCTGTCTTAGGCGCTCTGGTGTGTAATACACATAGGTTATATTGCTACAACTGTTTTGTATAGACAAGGCCTTAGTGTGACCACAGGCTGATGATACCCATTCCTACTAGCAAAGGAACACCCAGTATTTCATGAGATGAAAATGCCTGGGCGCGGGAAGGGAAACAGAGTTTTTCTTACCAATCAGCTTAACACCACCAGTATTCAGAGGGCTGTATGGGAGGAGGGGTGTGCAGGGAAATGTGTGACCAGAATCCACAAGGATCTGCTAGGGACAAGTAGATGCCCTAGGGCTAGGGGGATATTCCTCCCAGTGTAGGGGCACTGCTGAAATCTTGGAAGGGGTTATGTGGGATTTAAGCAGCACATGGGGCACATGCTGGCCCCTCCGCATGGGGGGGAATTTCAACCCAGGTGAGGTCAGATTTTGCTTTTTTCCCTTTTGAGGGCAGTGGCACTTTCCCGTCTATGTTAATCACATCAGCGCTCTGCTGCAAACACCAGGGCGGTGTGTGGGATCTCTTGTGCCCTGGACTTCTGAACAAGCACTTGCATTTATAAATAAACCGAAGAATAACGAGCTGGGAGAGATTGTCTAGCACTGCGCCGGCTCTGCGTGCCCGCTCTTGTTTGTAGCTTGTATTAATGAGAAAAAGCCGCTGCTGCTACAGGCAGTGTGAATTCTGAACTGTCTGGTAGCTGCTCAGCTTCTGTCAGCCAGGATCATAGCCAGGGAGTGCAAAAGGGAATGGAAGATTCAGATTTCCTTCCTCCCCCCGCTCATTCCAGCTTGAGATGGACAGTTGAATAAGTAACTACAGCCTCCATTGTGGAAGATGATTGAGAGTAAGGATCCAGACAATTTTAGCTCAAGTCAAAGCACTTCTTCAAACCAACAATGCGATAGTGGAGCTGACTGGGAATTTGTCGACAAAACTTTTGTTGGAAAATGCCAATTAGTTGAAACCAAAACTTCCTGGGAGGGGGTCAGTTTTGACAAATTGTGCACTTCGAAAAGAATTTGATTTATTGTCTGCAGGGATGTGGCTGTAATGGACGGTGACAGGTTGTGGTTTACAGTTCAGCCTACTGCTACTCTTGAGAGACAGCCAGGTGTCACCAACGCCAAATGAACTTGCAGAAGCTTTTATGGTTCCACTCTGGTAGTCACAATGGCATGGAATTGGAACAACAGAAATAAGATTCAGGAAATAGGACCTTCGATTATTGTAGAAAACGGGCGCAATTCTGGAAAACCCTCCCTCTATATTTGCACCGATGGAGAGTTTTGGGCCCTTTATCGACACCACTGTTGCCCTGACAGGTGAAGTGACTTCTGTAGAGGAGTCACGTGCTGGCCGTGGCCTGACTGCCCTGAGCTGAAAACACTGCGGTTGAACATCATCGCTTGTATTCACGCCTGATTCAGGAAACGCGTACGTGGGTAGTGTTGAGCACATGCTTAAATAGCTTCAATGCGACTTAAAATTCATAAGTGGTGTTAGTAGTAGTATAGAAGCGCCGAGGAGCCCAGTCGTGGTGCCACTGTGTTAGGTGCTGTACAAACCGAACAAAAACACAGTCCCTGCCCCAAAGAGCTACGATCTGCTTTTTAAATTTTGACACTGGAGTTAAGCCTGGATTTAAGAGCCTTTCTTGCCTAGAGCTACTTTCTTAAACTGGGTATTTTGGTAACCAAAAGGTCATTTCCCCACCTACAGACCATCTTGTCCTTGAGAAGATTTCCTCCAACCCTTCACAAGGCTTTTATCTTTAAACTCTCCCCTTCCCTCCACAAGGGAGGCATCTGGAAATCAGAAGTTATAAATATTAAGTTTTGGCTGCCGTCACAGAACAAGCCTTATCAGGCCGCACACCCGCTGCTGCTACCATTCCACAGGTCCCTGCAGACTAAAGATTATAGATGTTTTAATCATACTTTGTATTAACTGGAGGCGAGATTGAAGTACAGGCAGAGAGGGGCATAAATCACTCCTGCTATTATTTGATTTTTATCAGCTGGGGGGTGGTGGGGAGGCTGTTCTAGCACAAAAGGCACCTTTATGAAAACAGCTTCAATCAAACTCCCCCTCCTGGAGTTGTGTTTGTGTGTCAATGTACTTACTGCCTTTGGTTTATTTTCCTAAACTCCCATTCATTTAAAGGCAATAAATATCAAAGCCATCCCAGGCTCCAGATAAGGGAGGGAGCAGTTCACCACAGTTGGATGAGATTTTTCTATCTTGCTAGTTAAAATCCAAGTGACCGAGGGGCAGGAGGGAGTGAATCTGCTTGGTTGGGTTTTTTTGTTGGTTGGTTTTAAGATATTTATCATTTTTAATTAAGAACCACGGACAGAGAGAAATGTGCAAATACCAGCTAGAGCCATGGTGCTGGATGAATTGTTTGCTAGATACACTGGCGAGGAAGGTAGGGGGAAATAAATGCATGCACTGATCACATTCCGAACCTTCCGAGCCTGCGGAAGGATTTGGTGCACTGGGAAGAGGGTCAGGGGGGTGAGGTTCTACTATTCTGATTAGCAACAGTTTCCAGACTGGAAAAAGCAGACGTGGCCCTGTTCCAAAACAGACATTGGTGCTGGACCCACGTTGGTCCATCCAGAGACAAGTTAGCCTGCGACGAATGTAGTGGTACCACTCCCAGTGACTAGAGGCATAGATTACACACCTCTTGATAATACGTAGTCCTGCCATGAGCGCAGGGGATTGGACTAGATGACCTCTCGAGGTCCCTTCCAGTCCTATGATTTTATGACTAGTGATTGTACATGCTTGACATTCAGAAATCAGGGTTTGTAAATAAGCAGTCAGCTACAGCGTCCAAGCATAGCAGCATGTTCTAAGTGCTCTATAAATAAAACCAGGAGAAAGCTGGATTGTAATTCATCAGCTGCCAATGGCTTATAACTTTTTCAGCTCTGCCATCCCTGTGTTTTTACCACTATGTCACAAAATGTGCGTGAAGGTGAGGTTCCTGCCCGAGGTAATTTACAACCTAAACCAGATAAAAAGGGAATATGGGACCCCTCCATTCAATGGGCACCTGCCTTTTCCAGCACTGTTATCATCAATATTCATGAACGGGAATCTGTTTGTCTTGAAGATTCACTGCGATTAATAATAAGGCAGGTGTCCACTTTGTGTGTAATTCACGAAGGGAGCCTCAGGTCTGTTTAAAAAAACCCCAACCCAAACTTGCTATTCTGGAGCGTTCCTGTAGACCCATTGTTGGGGCAATCCTTGCAGCAGTGAAACATGCAAACTCTCTCAAGTGCTGAAGGAGATCCCAGCCTGAGATTGACGGGGAAAGTGTGGATCAGTCCCGAATCTTTAAGTGGGACGGCTGGGTGGTCACTGCCCTCTGTGAAAGCCCACTTCAGAGTAGACTGTTATTCACATCGTTAAAAATCTCCCCCACCATTAGCAGTAATTGGCATGTTCATTGGCAATCTCTGCTGCTGCTTAGCGTATGTGCAAGGTGCCTCCGGTGGCACATGGCCAGGATATTCATCACTGAATTTGGTCCACTGGTTGGATCATTAGCTTCCCTGGGCCCGGGAGTGCGAGGTGAACACTGATCCATGCCCCCTAGTGTCTGCTGAGGCCAGAGATTGAAGTGACATACACGGTACTGTCTGCCCTCTCGTGCTTAGGACTGCTCCTTTCCATCACCCTGAGGCATGTGGTTAGTTGGGGCCATGGGGAAGAAATCCACAGTGTCCCTATCCTGAACTCGCAGTGATTAGATGCATAGATTACACACGTGTCTCGTCTGCTGATCCAACACCTTCCACAAGTATTAATTCCCCATATAAAGCAATCTCTCTCTCTCTCTCTCTCTCACACACACACACGTAATAAACCCAACAAATTGGGCCACCAATCACACCCAGTGGAATCTCATTTAACGTGTGCACGGTGGGGACATGAGCGTCTTGGACCCTCACAGCAAACGTCCTCCTAATTGAGTTAAAATGTGAAGAATCCTTTTCTCTGCTGGCCCCCCCGTTTTGTTTGATAAACGAACCGAGCAAACCTTATCACAGGGAGCAGACTGCCGTTCTGCTAATGCAGCTTCACTTGGGCTAAAGATAATTGATGCTTTAATAACACTGCATGTGAACCATGAGAGCGGGGCTGAAGTGCTTATGCTGGGAGAAGCATAAATCACGGGCAGTTTTGTTTAATTTTTGTGAAATGTTTAGGCTGGTGGCGAGGGGGATTTCTGCACTGCAGTTGAGAGGAATGAGCGTCAGTCTCCGAGCTAGTAAGCGATTGAGTGATCACCCCTTCCCGTTGCCCAAATCAAGCAACAGGCTGCTGGGAGAGGCTTGTTTCCAGCTGTCATGTAACAAAAGCAAACTCAGCTCTGTCTTCTAACGCCAGGTCTCCCCTATAAACTTACCTCGGTCTGACTACGTCGCTCAGGGGTGTGAAAAATCCCTGGTGTAGACAGCGCTCCGTCGACAGGATTGCTGCTCCCATTGACAAAGCTGCTGCCTCTCGGGGCGGTGGATTAACTACACTGGTGTAGGAGAATGCAACAGCAGTGCTGTATGTGTAGCCAAGCCCTGAGAGTTTGGAAGAAGGATGAAGGTGTTATCGCAGCAAAGTGACCACACAACACTAGGAGCCATCCCTGTGCTGCACTGGCCCCAGCGAGCCAGTCCCTATATTGTACATGGAGGGAAGAGTTAACCATTTATGCTCAGCAGAGCTCTCTGCTTAGGGATATTTGCTACGCCACTGCAGGGGAATGTGTAGTCTAGCAAATTGTTGCTTACCTTGGCTATAGCAGGGGACAAGTCTGAGATTACTGAGCTTGTGAAAGAGGCTGCAAGTTTAATGCGCTCCATGGGCCTGCTTGGAAGCTGGTGGAATTGGATCAAGCTCCCACTGCAAGACAGACATAAAGGTGTCTTTGGGGCAAGGACCCTCTCTTACTATGTGTTTAAACAGCATCTAGCCCAATGGGGTCCAATCCTGGCCCTCTCCAATGCTACTGGGATGCAAATAAATATTACTACTACTAAATCCAATGAAGCTAGACAGTGACTGAAGTTACCAATAGCAGCACCCCTTGCTGAACAGCACAAAGCTACATCAGGCAATTTTGAGGACCGTTCAGTTCTGGTTCCTCAAAGCCCTTATGTACGTGCTTAACCCTAAGCATGTGCCGAGGGACTGGCGACATGCTTTGCTGAATTGGAGACGTGCTCTGGAGGCCTGAAGTCTCATGCTTGTTCAACAGCAAAAATGCCACCATTTTTCACCCAACTCTTTTAGTGGCTTCCCGTTGAACACGTGTCTAGTGATTTGTGCCATGTGGTAGCGGGCTGAATTGAATGCTCAGGCCACAGAGCTCCCTCCGTCTGGGTCTGCACTGCTGATTCCCATCGCTACAAATTTCATTCATGGATTGAGGGCTTTGGTCCTAAGAGCCCAGATGACTGTTGTGTCCTGGAGAGGACAAAACACTTGCTACCTGCATTGGCCCTGATTCTGTACAGAGCGCCATGTGGGTACATGGGGCCAATTGTATGCTTCCCTGTGGGGCCAGAGAGTGCAGTGCTGCCCTTTGAGAACATTTTGCCCTTAATGTTTCATGAATAAGATTTAGTACTGCAAACAATTGTTCTCCCTCGAGTTTGTCCCATGCCGGCCTCTTTAGCTCCTAATCTACTTGCCTGTGTACAAAACCGTGGCAAACCCATGCTTTCGGAAGTAATCCATGCTTACTGTTGTGGAGAATGAGAAAGAAAAAAACCCAGAAGGCATATCATGGGGGAAGGTGTCTGGATTTACTCTGAACATATTTCCATTCTTGCAGTATGGGGCAGAGACATATATGATAATTAGTTTGCAGGGAACATTCTGATGCTTGGAGGGAGGGGGGAAATAACCCACCATACGTTGGCAAGATATTGCTATAGGATGGCTGTGTTGTGTTATTCACTGTAGGTCTTACTGTGCAGCTCTCTGACCGATCAGTTACATTCCAATCCAGCTGTGGGAATTGCAGTGTGATTACTTTTTGGTGGAGTGTATTTATACTCTGGAGATGATATCGTGGTTAGTTTTTGGCAAATAAACATGCCATCAAGCCTGTCCTCCCCAGCCATGATTTAATGGTTTCTTTCTGTGTTTTACCAGTCGGTTGCAGGTGGCCCAAGGAGAACCCGGGGAGATCTCAGAGATCCTGTGGCAGAGTAGGCGATTTGAACTATCTTTCAGTGTATCCCTGCCTAATTTCAAAATGGAAGACGCACTAAAACTGGGGTGAAAGAGACAGACCTCAGCATCAAGGAGTGCTAGGTCTTGTTGGCAGGGGGCAGTTACAGCCAAGTCCTGCTTCTCTGTGTTACTGCACATTTCCTTAGCAATCAGTGATGAGGCAAGTGAGGGGAACGAAACAGCTTTATTAACACATGCTGAGAGCGGGCCCCAGCTGTACATTTCTGAATGTAGGTCTCTGACCAGCCTAGGTCCCTCTTGAAGCCTGGTCCGGTCTCTCCAGTTGCACTCCTCATACTACACTGTAGTGCTGTTGACTAACCGGGAGGATGCTTGTCTAAAGGTTATAGAAACATGGACGGGTGAGACTTTACTTTCTTCTCTCAGCCATTTCCAATTAAGTGTTTTGACTCACCGCGAAACCAAAGGCCTTAACAGCGATGAGCATAAGTTGCTACAATAGTAAATCATGATCCTTCTTAAAATCAGAGGGCACATCCTTGTGTGAAAATTGAAAGTGGGGAGCAAGGAGACGAGCAAAGTGGATGTGTTGTCAGCAGCTTACTGTGTGGGTCTAAAGAAAAGCAAAGCCCATGTTACATGCTGGCAAAGATCAGTTCCATAAATGTGTGTAGGAACGGCTCAGCAAAGTGTGGTCCTGCGGGCAAGGTAGGATGCTGTTACATGGATGAGCCGCGGATGCAATGGGTCAGTGAACTTATGCGAGTCATGTTGGGCAGAAAAAGATCATGTCACTGAACCAAAGCTGGGCTGGCTGTATCCATCTCAATCTCCTGTCCAATCCATCTCCAGCTACCTTCTCCCACCGGACGTGGTCAGTATCAAAGAGGAGCTGGTGAGCAGGAGAAGTTGCTCACAGCAGCATTTTTGTCCTGCATGACAGAATGAGGCTTTTTAGATGGATAAATTAGCAATTACTGCCACTAGAGGTCAGTAAAGACCAAGCAACAAGCTGGCCGCCCTGAGGACAGTCCATCGCAAGGAAGGCGTGGAGAGCAGCAAGGTGGTAGTTGTGAGAAAGGATATGTTGTGTTGCGTTCCCAGAGTAAATCATTAAAAATGTGAGGACAGAGGCAGTGTTGTTACCCATAAATATGGCCAACGAAATACAATTGTGCAGAAGCACTTGCTTACTAAGGAATGATGTCAGTTACATTTGATTTACTGCTTCTCCGAAATAACCGTTCGTTTCAATTTGTTAAACAGCCAGACCATGCACGTCTGTTGAGAGAATGGGCCTGGCGTGGGCGCTGATAAATAGTCGTCTTCTCACAGTGACCTTGGATCCTGGACTTTATTTTTTAAAGTCATTTGCAAACGGATTAAAATGAGGCCTCAGACCCCTAATGCTTTCTTGGAGTAAGTGAGAGGGCTACAGAGCCACAGTACAAATCAGCAAAGAGAGTGGCTCATAACACCAGATTAACATCGGTAGTTAAAGGGACAGAATCAAGGTTGATGCGCCTAAGAAACTGACCTACCATGAGGCAGTTACATCCTATTAAAATATTTACCTTCAGGATTGCAGGCAGGCAGTTAGTTCTTCCGGCCAGCTGAATCAGACATCCCTACTGCAGGCTGTGGAGGTGGAATTAAGAAAATCACAGGCTACCAGTAACGTCCACCCGCTCTTTGGCTACTGCTGTAGCTCACGGTGTCAGCATGCAATGAGAATAAAATGCTTTGAACTGATGGTGCCAGCTTTTCTGCAAAGCAGCTGCCCTCACGCAGCACCAGCCTTGCGTTTATGGGCTGCGAAGCAGCAGATTGTCATTCAGCGCAGGCTCTTCTGGTCTGGCTGAGTTTTGTGTAGCAGATTTCAATTACAAAGCCCATTTAAGGTCATTATTTGACTTTTGCTGCTGCTGCGTTTCTGGGAGGCCATGCACAAAATAAAATGACCAAGCCCCCTTGAGTGCTGGCACTTCCCAAAGTATCGCAAATGGGATTTCTACCTCACTAGGCTCAAAGCTGGTCCCAAAGATTCCTCCCTTTGGCCCTGATTCAGGGCAGCACTTAAGCACGTGCGTAAGTCTCACTGGGGTTAACAGGGTGTAACCACATGCTTGATGCTAGACATGTGCCTAAGTGCTTTCCCTACTGTGGAAATGGACTTTGCAAAACATTTATCCAGCAATGTCTGAATAAAATAGCAACAGTGCAAAAAATTCAACCCCAAATGAACATGTTTGTCCTCGGATGTATCCTTAACCCGAGGAACAATTCCATTTCAGATAACTTTAGAGCATGGCAAAGTCTACAGGGGTCACCGGAGAGAATACACCAAGGATCAGGTCCGAGAGATTGTGGTGTAGAAAATCAGTATAAGTAGTTTGCATTGGCAAAGAGGTGAAGGATTGATTGGGCATCAGGCACTTTAATTCTGATAGCTGCTCCCTCCAACTCAGGGTAGTATTGGAAATCTTGTACATCTTGGACAATCTTGCCTTTGTCCATGTTGAATCTACTCTGGATAAATAGGTACATCATCTGCCATTGCAGGGGCGGTCCCGCCTCTTCTTTGTCTGTGGCACATCATACTTTAAGTTCATGAGGGTTGTAATACTTTGGTCTAATTCTGATTGTTGGGCTTGGAGGTGGCTGGATGGTGTTAGTGGCCTCTGAAATACAGGAGTTCAGACTGGATGATGTAGAGATCCCTTCTGGCCTTGAACTCTGACATTGAGTCTCCAGGGATGTCAATGCAGCAGCTGTAAACTCTAAATTCACAGGAGCATCACCACTCAATAAGTTGGAATCTAAATAAGATTCCAGGGATGTCACTCTGTGTGTCACTTTGGAGCCTAAAACGTTGTGAGTGTGAAGTGATGGGAGCAGCCACAAGCACGGGTGAGGTGGTGGTTCAGAATATTGCCTGGCTGAATCATGTGTGGTCTGTAACCTTTCAAATGTTACATTTCCAGCCATTTTGACTTTATGAATTACACCCAGGCGATCTGCAGCTACAGTAAGGCATGTATCTGTGCCAGGCCAAGAGTCCCAGACCACTGTGATAGCAGAGGTAGCTCAACCAATCACCAGCCTTTCTTTACTGCTAATTTGCATGCAACCATTTCATTGGTTGTATGAGGGAGACTGCACGGATGGGGGATTACTTGGCCCAACTGCCACGTGCACAAATTTCCCAGCACAACCCCTCTGATAAAAATCAACACAACCATTTGCACAAGAGAACCAGCATACACAATTACCCCAACCACACACACACCCTCACCGCAGCACGCACAC
This sequence comes from Trachemys scripta elegans, assembly GCF_013100865.1. NCBI lineage: Eukaryota > Metazoa > Chordata > Testudines > Emydidae > Trachemys > Trachemys scripta. The sequence goes on from NC_048312.1 coordinate 13,658,406, forward strand.
CTCCTTCATCACCTGTGCTCCCCAGCACAACACAACCCACATACAAACCAACACATAACAACCCCAGATATCACTCTGAAGCCTAGAATACCTGTTGAGTCAGTGTGAAGCAACGGAAACAGCTACAAGGAGGCCTAGAGCTCTTTTGTTTAGACTACAAGCAGGTCTGGGATTCGCAGTCCGTTACCATCCAGTTTGTAAGTTCTCAGCCATTTGGGGCTTTTTTTACATACATGACTTTGAGAACAACACCCATGCAACAGCCCAGGCTGTCATCTACTAATTAATATAGTCCTACTGCCTGTTGCTGGTTGAGAATGAAGAGTCCCTCCTGGACTCTATGGTCGGTGGGTAGAATCATGGTATTGGGAAACTCACTCAAGTAGTTTGGCCTCCTGGCTGAATCTGTACACTTCTTTACCTACAAAAGCAGGGAGATCGATTAGCCAGCTTGGATACACTGGCCTGTGTTATATGGGGGTAAGACTAGAAGATCTAATGGTCCCTTCTGGACTTGCAATCCTTTAACCTTAAAAATCCACGAACGTATTATAACAGGTGCATTAGAAATACTCCGAGAGAAATAATAAGGTGAGAAAGGGGAGCACCCCACTAAATGTTTATCCCAGCCAACCAGGATGAATAACCCCTTTCTCCCTCATAGAATCATAGAATATCGGGGTTGGAAGGGACCTCAGGAGGTCATCTAGTCCAACCCCCTGCTCAAAGCAGGACCAATCCCCAACTAAATCAACTCCTATCTGACTGAATGCCTTCTCCCAGCTGGCACTGAAGGGTTGCTACTATATCAGAAGAAAATATATAAGCCTCGTATCTGGTCTATTTTAGGTGTTTCTAATGTATCCATCACTGTAGTATCTAGACACTATCTTGCTTCTCTTTAATCACTGCTTGTGGTAGAGTTATTAGAGTAAAATTAAAATAACTGCACAATAAAACTCCAGATTAAGTTAAAACTATGGTAAATTTGTTTTAACTGTAGTAAGATAATAGTGCAGCCAGGAGGGTTCCATACTGCACTGAATTATGGTGATAAAATGTGTTGATCCACAGAATAGTTTTATGTAAGATCCTGCATAGTATCCATAATTTTACTACCGTTCAGCTAGTTTGATTTTAAAAAAAGTTCCTTCCAATTGATAACATTTTTGTACAGACTGTTCAGGTTTTATAATTTCCAAATTCAATATGGTGAAATGTTCCACTTGAGATAATAGGTGATGGGTCTGTCTGGTGACAGCTGTGTTCCAAGGATTCTTAGGCATCATTGTCGCAAGGCATATGCCCACCATCATCACAGAGTGGGAAAATAGGTGCCTTCCTTGACTGATCTCTCTGTCTGAGGGTTTTCTGTTGTCTAGTCCATTGGAAACCGGGGTTTCAAAAGTGGGTGTCTAAAATTAGGCTCCTAAGTCCATATTTAGATACTTAAATAAGTGGTCTTATTTTCAAAAATGTTGGCCACCCAGCAACTCCCAATGGCTAGTGCTAGGAGTAGCCAAACCTACCAGTAGTTTCCAGAGGTGGGGTCTATGCAATCTGGTGGTTAGAGCTGGAGACCATGTGTTTGACTGCAGGAGGCTTGATTCCTAGTCCCTTGTCTTAGCCACTAGATCACATGGACTCCACCGCTGGACTCTACCAGTAGGTATGATTGTTCCTCACACTAGTGCTACATTCTATTGATGCTGCTGTTTCCTTTTGCAAAAGGACAAAAGATTATTTTTCTCCCTTGATCCTGAAGTCTCCTTTTGTCTGTGATGCATTCCTCCTGCAAATTAAAGCCAGAGACTGACAGGGAGCAGGGGGAGGTGGGAATGGAGGGTAACAGGTGGCAGTGCCTTGTTTACAAAATTATTTCCCCAGGTAATCAGTGCCTGAATCCTGGGTATAGATCAGTGGTTCTTAACCTGGGGTGCAAGATGCCCTTTCTGGGGGTGCGAGACAGGCCAGATTTTTTTTAGAAGGTAAATCATCGAAAACACAAATTAAGCACAGGCACATAAGTACAACTACTTTGTTTCATCAAACCTATGTAGTTATTAACATTATACATTTTTAACGATTCCTGTAATATACAAACAAAAAATATATCTAGGTTTAAAGAACTGACCTGCTTTAACAAATTTTGATAAGGGGTGCGAGAACATGTTTTGAGAACCAAAGGGTGCAGGCTGCAGTAAAGGTTAAGAACCACTGGTATAGGTGGTTTCAATGTCATGCTTGAAATATGGACCAAGGAAAGCTATCAATATCCTGCCACATCAAACATCACATGAACTTGAACATGCTAGTGCCATGGGATAAGCATCTCCTTTGTTTTTTGAATTCATTGGATGTTTGCTGGAGGGAAAGGTACCAGGTACCTTATAACAGCCAACAGCTGGCTGAAATCATCTTCAGCGCTGACCTTGCTGGTTACCAGGTGGATGGGGGATGGTAAACAAGAAAGCATGCAGATCCAGTTGGTTGTCCTTTAGAAAGCCCTTTGGCTCTCCTCTTGTGCAGAGCCTTCGTTCACTCCTTGTTTCTTTGTACTGGAGATGGAATTGCCATGACAGGTTATGGTTAGTCCCCACTGGCACATACATTCCCCTTCCAGTGCCACATCATTTGCATAATGGCATGAGTGTGCAGCCACTGCCTCCTACAGACACCAAGACATTGCTTAGGACTTTTTGCCATGACAGTGCTCCAAGTACGCCTCACAGGGGAAGGTGATATTAGTCGCAGTGTATAGCTGGGGAAACTGAGGCAGAGAGGGCTAATATTTCCAAGACTACACAGTCAATTGAAAACAGAACTCGCAAGGTCCGGTCTTCTGGCCTGGTGCTCAGCTCCTTTGTCAGGATGTCTCCCAGGGAACCAACATAGGCCAATGCAGCGCACGTGTCACTATAGCTTACATTATAGGCCAGCTCCTTCAGACAGCTCCATTGAAGTCAATCAGTGAAATCACTGGAGCGGTGCTGAACGACACCAGCTATGGGACTGCCCTATTTGTGTCCATGGCTTCCCTTGACAGGACTGTTATTGATTTGTCGGCATTTCAAAGGACTGTTTCTCATTCATATTTGTGATCCACCTATTGGCTCGTGTATTGATTAGTCCAAAATAACTAATCAATTAGTTCCTTAGTTTAGTTGTGAAGCCTCGATGACGTATCATAGAACTCAAATGAAACATTGAAACACTTCTGAAGTCAACACAGGGCCTCCCTCCACCGATGGGACCTAGTGGAGCAGCTTTGAAAGGTCTGAGCCGTGGGCTGGGGATGATAGTGCCTTCAGAACCATGGCCAGGTTTCAAAGGTAGAGCTGGAAGGGACCTCGAAAAGACATCAAGTCCAGCCCCCTGCGCTGAGAATTCGGGTGCTCTATGGAGAATGCGAGAGCCCTCAGGTCTGCAATGCTTCTGGTGATGGCACAATGTGCAAATAAACAGCGTGGAAATGCAGCAGAGGGCTAGACGGAGAATTGTGAGTCAACGCGAAATGAATTTTTTTCCAGTTCTCATGTCCATTGATCTGGATTGGTTTTAGGTTGTTCAGTTTGCCCCCTCCAAAGCTGAAAATCCATTAATCACTCAGCAATACCTAGCAATCCGTACCTGCTTGTCCCATCAACAGACTCGATGCGAGGTGAATGATTCGTCCCTGATTCATGAACCACAAAGAAACAAGAAGCAATGCCTGTTACTCAGTAACAAAGACTGTACAGTGCATAAGCGCAATATATCACCCAGAAGACATTTTTCTCATAGTCTGTGAATCGCTAGTAGGAAGTGCGGCAAAACAGTAGAGCTGAGGCGTAGCCTTGGGAACACCATCCTTGGAAGGGTCATCTCTGGGGAAGGGGTAAAATCAGTGGAAGCCCCCAACAGGATGGCAGTAATTTCTAGCCAAGCCCTGATGGGCAATACTGAAGCCACCGTCCCAGTGTAGCGGGCCAGGAAAGGTTGGTTTGCCTAGTGGGATGTGCATTTTAATTGCTCATTCTCTTTCCTTCTTTATCTGATTGGATTGTGAGTTATGTTGTGTTTTACATTTGTAATTAGAGGGTAGAACAGCTGGCAAAGGCTTCATTGGAAGTGCCGTAGCCGTTAAAATAACTTGTGCTCTTCACTGACAGTTCACAAGAAAAGACCTTTTGCTCCATGGAAACACTGAAAGAAAGTCACTACAGCAGGGCCCCACTCTATTACTTATTCCAAAAGTCTCCTAATCAGATCCCCAGCCCATGCAAATCAGCATAGCTACACCGAAATCAGCATTAACGCCGAATTATACTCCCTGTGGATCTGGCCCTCCACGTACGACTTTAGAATGGAGAAGTTAATCAAGTTCCTTACAGGCATCAATCGCCACTTTTTTCTGTTTACAATCAGTAATCCTGTAGTTACATATCATATCGCCAGGGTAGCCTGCCAGTCCCTAATATACTAGCTAGGTTTCTTCTCTGCTAGTTTGAAAGGGATCAGTCTGGGATTATTAGATCAGTAAATGTTTTATGATATCCATCATCATCTAAGAAACTGAGATGGATACAAATTGCAGGATCCGGCATTTGTGATGAGAACCGAGTGAAATTTTTGACACTAATCGTTTATTTGCTGGAAAAAAACCCTGGTTGGGTTGACCGAAGCTATTGGCGAATTTGAGTCAAATTCGGGGAATAATTTGGGGGAAATATTTTTTAGGAACAGTTGATGTGTTTTGTTCTGACATTTTTTAAATGGAACTTTTCACCTTTTTGTTTTGAAATGACATTTTGTTTCAGAATTTAGCTAACAAACAAAGACAAAAACCATCCAAACTCAAAACAAAGTGAAAAAATAAAACAAAAAAATTCACTTGGGTTGAACAAAATGGTTTGTTTGACCCAAACCAAAATCTTTGTTGTCGTTGTTTCAGTGAGAAAACCCAAAAACCTCCATGGTGGGTTGACTCTCAATGAATTCTTTTCAGATTGGCCATCAAACCAAAAAATCTAGTTGAGAGATTTCTGTGACAGGGTAAGTCATATTTGTTGTTACCGCCTCATAGCATCTTTGCCACATACTTACCACTATTAATATTTATTTGTATCAGAGTATTGCCTAGAGATTCCAGTAAAGATCAGGGCCCCTTTGCGCTAGGTGCAGTACATACACATAGTAGTGGCCAGACCCTGCCTTAAGTGCTTACATCCTGAATAGATAAGACAGACAGAGGAAGATTATCATCCTCATAGTACCTATGGGGAACTGAGATGCAGAAAGATTGTGGTTCGCCCCAGGTCATACAGAGCTGGGAACTGAATTCAGATCTTCTAAATTTTAGTCTAGTGTCTTAACCACAAGACCATCTTTCTTCCAACTTACCTTACAAATCCAAGGTGGGTGAGGCCTAATTAATGTTTAGAAAGTGATCTGAGGGCATTGGATAAAAGGTGCTATATAAGAGCTATTGTATCACATCAATGTTATTCCCTAAGGGTGAAATCCTGACCCCGTTGGAGTCTTTGGACAACTTCAGTGGGGCCAGGAGTTCACCCCAGTTATATACCCTAGGTGGCGAGTGCCATGCTCCAAATTCTGCACTTCCCTTGTGATGGAGCTTCCTCATATCCATGCATCCCATCTAGCGCCTTGCTGCCCTCTATCTTATATCCGGGCGGCCACACGCTGAAGCTAGCCATGAACAGCCAGGCTGTGTCACAATAAAGTATTAAATGACTTGGCTTGTCTTTTCATCAGTAAGGCACTTGCACTTCCATTCAGCCACCTGCAAACCTGGTTGCTGTTTCTCAGTGAGAATGCAGAAGGAGAATTTCAGCTCTATAACAGAGCAAGATTCTGTTAGACATCCCACTAAGAAACTTGCCTACGTATATTTTAGATTTGGATTAATTTCTTCTTTCGCAAACCAGGGCCTTTTTGTTAGCAGCCACATATGCCAAACAGGGCAGGGAGCTCATGTCTAATGTCTGTGGCTCTGCAGTGTAGTTTTGACTGGACTGATTGGTAGCATTTCCCACATAGCATTGTGTGTCAGAGTGAATGATTGTAGCGACAGGCCTGACTATTCTTGGGGCATCATTTTCTAAAACTCGGCTTTATCTTTATTACTAGGTGTACAAGCGTAACTGTCAAGCTAGCTTTGAGATTAGGCAAAAGGTCTCTGCTTGGTCCTGGCTGCAGGCTGACCGTGTTAGCCTGAAACACCTCAGCCTGTTAGTAGGTGTTACTCCTGCTAGGAAAGGATTAAAAGGGTGCTGGTGACCTCAGCGCCAGATGGCTTGTTCCTCCTGGATATCGGGGAGGCAGGAGCTTGCTGGGGAAGGAGGATGTAAGTTGTAGGCTGAGTGATGGAGGACGGGCCTCTGCTATAGATGGCTTGTATGATGCTCTGCCTCTGTTTTCCATCTCTAAAATGGGGATAATAACATTGCCTTTGGCTGTTTTCCCTGATCCACTTGTGTAAGCAATTTGGGACGAGGCTGCCTCTTCCCGTGGGCTAGATGGCAAAGTTCTTGCCTAGATTGGGAAGCATGAATTGAAGTGTGACTAACTACTCACCAGTGTCACAACGGCACTCACAATCTGGCCCTGTGCGTGTGTACTTTTTTTAAGGGGCCCCTGAGCTCACTTGGAGTCTCTGGGTGCTACCATACTACAAATCATCTGTAATGTGCAGCCTTGTTGGAGGAACTCTGGGAACAGCCAGCCCCCGGGAGAAGGTTTGGGCTGAACTTTGTTTTCCCATTTTTGTTTCCCGTGCTAGCAAAGGGAGTGGGTGAGTTTGGCCTCTACACAGGGAGCGCACTGAACTTGCAGAGCAGGCTGAGGAAGGCACTTGCTCACAGGCTTCATGGACGGGACCCTCAGCTGGTGTGAATCATCACAGTGCCACTGAGCTCAGTAGATCTCTGCCAGTTCACACCAGCTGAGAATCTGATCCCCTGGGTTGAGCTGCTCAACCTTGCGCAACTGGGATTTTGTAGAACTGTTTCCATCAGCTTTTTAAAGGAACAGGTTCTCCTTTGGGAAATGTGCACCGTATTCAGGGAATGTAAGCGAACAGTCTTCAAAGAGAGGGAATTGCCCACTTCTAGCCCTGGAGAGTCAGAACGTAAACCTGTCACTGAAGCAGGACTGAATATTCCTCCCCCTTTGTATTTAGATACTTGGAATTGTTTGCAGAGAAGAAAAGTCCTCATTTCAGGCAAGAAGGAAACATTTCTATGGCAGCTTGATTTTTTTTTTTAAATAAATGGAGGCTGTTCAAAAAAGTTTGGAATGTTAGAAATAGTCACTATTTACTGTTCACATTTGCTTTATGTGTTCGTACAGCACCTGGCACAAAAAGGCATTATTATGATGTACTTGTAATAATTATTTGTTGTTATAAATTAATAAATAATGTTATTGTAATAATTAGAAATCCTGGAGGAGGTGGTTTAGCAGGTGAGAGGGATGATAAAGGCAACTTATCACATGCCGGTGTGTTTTGTGTGTGTGTGTGTACAGATGCCCATACAAATATTTTTAAAACACTTTGCCAAATCAAAGTGATATATTTTTATCAATAAGCCTCTCAAACCAAATACAAAGCCCATCTTTTAAAAAGCTCCGAGGCCTTCCACAATATCAGTGTCAAACAAAATCAATACGCTGAGCTTGACCTTGGTGAGGACTTGGGTTGCCTGCCGTGCTTCCTTGCTGCAGATCTCCCTGCTGACTTCGCTTCTCCACGCTGATCGGCGCTTTGGAGGCTGTAGTTTTGTTTAACGGCTCACAATGTTCGGCTCTCGACAACACAAGCTTGAATTATTTAGAGGCACAGAAACAAAGTTGGAACGAGTACAATACAGAGACAAAAGAGGGTAACGTTGAAGTTCAAGGGAGGCCACGCTGAAAAATGCATTGATGCAGGAGGGTATCTAGGTGAGCAACCCATGTTATCTGTGAAACAAATGAAAGAAAACAAGACTTGATTGTAATGCTAACTTCTCTGTCTGACTGGATTCTAGTCCCAAGGGGGGTCAGTGTGTATGTATAGGCAAAGTGCAGGCTGCTACTCCATTATACTTGGGCATTTCCTAGCCATGCTTGCTCAAAGAAAGGTATCTTTTCATTTACTGGTGTTCAACCTTTGGTACCCAGTTTGAATGGGGCCCCGGCTGCCATTCATTCTAATCTGAGCCAAGTCAAAAGCTCAGAGGCTTAAATCTACAACAGCACGCATTGCAGCGCAGTCATCCATCGGTGAGCATCATGGAGTGAGTTCCTCTCGGGTCTTTCCTACTGGGGACTGATGTATTAGAGAAATGCAGCAATCATACGACCCGAGTATGAAAGAAACGCTTAGAAGAAGGCTCTGTACAGCTATCCAAAGCCACTGAATCATAAGCAAACTTGCACTAGTCATTTTAGGAAAGGTTATCCAAGATAATGGTTTTTCATTGTCACCCGGTTTGCTAAGAACCTGATCCAAAAAGTCCCTGGGATTCTTTTCATTGACTTCAGATAGGCTTTTGATCAAGCCCCATTTGCTAGTTTGAAAAGCCCTGGCTGCCTCCTTTTTCCTCATCTGTAAAATGGGGATGATCTTTGACCTTCACTGGAAGGCGCTCTGAGATCTACTGGTGAACAATGCTATATAAGAGTTAGGTATCATTGTTCCACGCATAGGGTTTGATGTGATGCCGACAGTCCCGTCCATGGCCTTTTTTAGGCATCTCTCTTCCTACCAGATTTGGAATATCTTCAGAGCGTGGCTCAGACAAATCCCTGAAGATGACCAAGTCCTAAGTACTTGCACAGGATGGTCAGAACTCTGTCGGTTTTGGTGTTGACCTGTAAGAAATGAAAGCCGAAAATACACAGCACGTGAGAGGCTTTGCTATTTAAGTGCTCAGATATAAACATTACGTACTGTGCCATTGCAATCTTCCTAAGAGGCCCAACTTCTCCCTTGCAGTGCAGCTTGGTTACTTTGCCCCCATCTCACTCATGCTGAGTGACCCTATGCCCAGCATAGCTGGCCCTGGGGTATCGGCAGAGAGAGAGTACCCACACGTCACTCCCTGCTGCTAAATTAGGGGGTATAGTCTGAAGCAAGAGGTTGTGGCCAGGGCTTCCTTATACCTCTCCAGTCCCTGGTTACTGTATTGGCCTGTGGGGACATTATTAACCAGTGTCATGCAATGCTTCTCAAAGTCGGGCCGCTGCTTGTTCAGGGAAAGCCCGTGGAAGTTCGGGCTGGTTTGTTTATCTACAGCGTCCACAGGTTCGGCCGATCGCGGCTCCCACTGGCCGCGGTTTGCTGCTCCAGGCCAATGGGGGCTGCGGGAAGGGTGGCCAGCACATCCCTCAGCCCACCCCGCTTCCCGCAGCCCCCATTGGCCTGGAGCAGCGAACCGTGGCCAGTGGGAGCCGTGATCTGCCGAACCTGTGGACGCAGCAGGTAAACAAACCGTCCTGGCCCGTCAGGGTCTTTCCCTGGCCCGGCTTTGACAAGCACTGATTTAAAGTAACCTCAGCCAAGCCATGCTGCCATTGCCGGTGTTACCACGGCTAAGCGGCTTTTTATGCCCGTGCTAGCTATCTTCAAGCTATTGCAAGTATGTGTAGCAAGTGGGGGAATTAAACCCCTTGCTCATAGTGCAGCCAGAGCCTAAGGAAGTCTGGACTTTCCCCTCCTACCCTCTCGCGGAACCAGTGTTAATCTGTACAGCGATCTCGTTAAATAGCTGCATTCGCTCATTGGTATTTTGTACACATTCGTTGAATTTCGTTCTTCTTTAATATTGCACCTATCAGACATTTTTCACATGTAGAATGCTACTCAAAAGAATTAAAACCTATATTTACACACACACACACAATCCTTTAGGACAACAAATAACCAGGCAGGGATAGACAGTAGTAATTCACTCATATTTTTCCCTGACATTTATAAATGGCTCAAGTTTTCCTCTTATGGTTTATGATGTTATCATGGTCCTGTCTAAACTACTACCTCAAAATACATTCTTCAGGGTTATTTTCTCCATAAAACACTGACAATAATAATTTCTCCTGTAAAACCTTCAGCTCCTGCTTGCACTGTAATTTTAGAACTGCCAAGTCATCCACGTAAATGTGATGGCTAGCAAATTGCAGGCTCGCAGATATTTACTATCCCTGCTTACAACCACCAGGTCACGTTATGCCATTGTGATGACTTATTCACTGAGTTGGCGAATGCAGACTCAGATCACCGACAAGGTTGATAGGCCATCAAGAGGCAGATTTAATAGATCACGTCCTTTCAGCTGCCTAGAAAGTTGGCCCAGGCCAGTAGATCCAGTTGAACACAGTTCCGGTGACATTGAACGGAGATGGAGTAACAAAAGCAGAAGCAACATTTACACACATGCGGCCTTATCTAATCTAATCCAATTGATCGTTCTGTGTACTTAGATGGCCCTCACCATCAAAGTATCTGAGAACTTCACTTCAAGGCTGTGCCCAAAATTTCCAGCCAAACTGCTTCTCTGTCCGCTGCTTCTTCCAGGCACTGCTGTGTCTCTTTGTCCTCACCTCAGGCATGCGAGGAGTGCCTTGGGGCAGGAGTGGCTCTCAGTTATTCCTTTTATCTGGATGCTCATCAGAACCGACATCCCACAGCTGTAGGTTCTTCTGGAATTCTCTGGCTAGGGAGCACTCAGACTCCCACCCATCGCACAGGGAAAAGACCACTACCTGTAGACAGACCAAAGGTATGACAGGGTATCACCAATATGGAGGTAACCGGCCCGGGTCCTTGTTAAAGGTGATGCACAGTAAATGTAGGCGTTGTGCCCATTTATATCAACAACAAATTTCACCCATTAGCTTTCTTGCATCCCTATTTTTGCCACAGCAATATATTAATTTCTGGTTAAGCCTTCTCTCTCCATTTTAGGAGTCTCTCGCCCACCATTATCTGTACCATTGCTGGGACTCACTGGATGGCACTATTGCAAGTCGTGTTACAAAGTTTTGGATAAGCAGCAAGCTCTTGGAAAAATACTTATTATTACATGTGAGGCTAGCTGCATTCAATGTGGAAGATCTCACCAGATAAAGTCTGTCCTGCTGGACTCTCTCAGCTAAGCACCATTCCAAGGGGATGTCTGCAATCAGGAGGAATGATTGCAGCACATATAAGCATTCCCAAGCTAGCTTGCTAAAAATAGCAGTTTAGCCACTGTGGCATAGGTGGCAACACGGGCCAGTTGTCTAAGTGCGATCCCATCCTATCTGGGACCATTGGGATGTAGTTGGGTGGCTAGCCCATCTGCCATAGCTACACTGCTATTTGGAGGGAGATAGCTTGAGCAAAACTAGCTCGGGTATGTCTGCACATGCTGCAATCACCTGTCCCGAGTGCAGTGTGAACATACCCTTAGATGTAGCTATTGCCTACAGGTTTATACGTATCCAAACAAAAGTATTGCATAGTGCCAAAACAAGACAGCATCCTCTCTGTTGCACGGGACTTCCTCATATTCCACACAGTGCTCTAGATTGTATGCCTCAAACAGGTATCACTCAAAGGATTTATTATTACTACCAGAGCACCTCGGAGCATTAGTCATAGACCAAGCTCTCACTGTGCCAGGCGCTGTACAAACACAGACCAAAAGGCAGCCCCTGCCCCAAAGGGTTTGCAATCTAGGTATAAAACAAGAGACAAACAGAGAGGCAGGAAACAAGGGGACCGGATTGGTCAGCATAAGCGGAAGTGGGCTCAGCACACCAGTGGCCTAATTCTTAAGTTTTAGGTAGGCACCATAGCAAAGGAGAGTTTGAAGGAGGGATTTGAATGAGGACAGTGAGGTGTGTGTGAGGGGCAGGATGGGAGAACGGGCAGTGGTGGGGTTTTCAGTGTTGCACGTTCTTAGAATGGAAAATACTGCAAGTACAGTGGGCAATTTCACGATATATTGGGTGATAACAAAGTGTTTGGTTTTTAAAGACCCCCCCCACTGAAGCTGAGGTCAGACCGTATCCTGTGCTATGTTGATTTGTCTAGCTTCAACTTCCAGCCATTTGCCTGTGTCTGACCTTTCCTTCCTAGATTGAAGAGAATACTTCTTTTCTCCCACTCTTTGTCAGGCTTATCTCTTTAGACTGCCTGCTTTTTAGGGCATTCTGGGTACGTCTACACTGCAGAAAAAAGCCTCACAGCAGCGGGTCTTAAAGCCTAGGTCAACCCGACTTGGGCTTGTGCTATGGAGCTAAAAATAGCAGTATAGACGTTCCTGTTCAGGAGGGAGCCAAGGCTCTGAGACCCATCCCCATCCCTGGGTTTCAGAGCCAGGCTCCAGCCCCAGTGGGAATAGCTACACTGCTATTTTGAGCCCCGTAGCCTGAGCGCCAGTCAGTTGACTTGGGCTCTGAGATTCACTGCCGTGGTGGTGTTTTTTTGCAGTGTAGACGTACCCTCTAACTAGCACGTGTAGAGTGCCTCGTACAAAGGCGTCCCAGTCTTGGCTGAGATCTATTGGAGCCACCATAATATGCATAATAGCTAGGAATGATATTCAGAGACCGAAAATGGGGATTTCAAACACCCTGCCCGCCGCATGATGTTAATAACCTTAGTGGAGTTTTGAGAATGGGCAATTTTGTGTGTGCAAGTTTTTCTTTCAGTGAGTCACAAGGCAAAAAGAAAAAGAAATCAGGTGCGTTATTTCTAGAAACGTGATTGCTGAACATTGACAAGGAATTGATCGCAATCCCGAAACAGTGCAACAAATTGCTACAGTTGGGTCACACAGCATGAACTTGGATATGTCAAAATGGATCAGAAAGGTGCAATTTTTGCTCACTTACCACAATACAGCTGCTATTATCTTGACATAAACCTCGGGTCAGGTGGAAAAATATTCCCCTTGGTTAGGTGAAGTAACTGAGGCACAGTAACTGCCTCAGATGAGAAGATTCTGGGTGGGTGGATGGATAGATGTACAATGAGCTAATGCAAAGGTCAGGAAGCAAACATTAGAAGTCCAGGACATTGGCTGGAGTAACTCCCTGGAGGGTATATCATCTCAGACCCCATGAAATTAGGCTGGCATAGCCTGAAAGCTGTAATTCTGCTGCTATGGCTCATAAAACCATCGCCCACTGAACTCATGGTATTCACACCAAGACATGGAAGTGACCAAAAGGCCCAGCTTTCAGACTGAAGAAAATTGACTTGCCATCAGCTCTTACAAATGGATGCAAGTAGGAACATGTGTCTATGGAACACCGTGTGGGGAGCCATTACATCCTCCTGGATGCCATCCGCAACTTGGTTTTCTAGCTGTACTTTGGACAACTATGGCACATGAGGAATAGGACCCAGCGAATTGAAGATTTCCCCATGCATGGCTGGCTGGCTGGCATATCGCCGCTGCTGTCCCCATGCATGGCTGGCTGGCCTACCGCACACTGATGACATGTGTGTCCCATTTTTTTTTTGTTTCATTAATGTGCATGCCACCAAACGCTGCAGTCTCTCCCACTTTCCTTTGGGACCTAAACTCCTGATGACAGTAAACCAGATTTGACAAAGGGTTCAGCAAAGGATCCCTCACCCACCTGCTCTACAGTGGGGTAAGTGGATGTACTGCACCCTGTGCAGTGAACCCAACATCCAGGTAAATCACATAGTTGGGTTGCCAACCCTCCAGGATTGTCCTGGAGTCTCTAGGAATGAAAGATTAAGCTTTAATTAAAGATTATGTCATGTGACGAAACCGCCAGGAATACATCCAATCCTACCTCATAGGGATGCATGGGTTATTTTTGCTCTCCTTTACATCTCTGTGGAGAGACATTGTCCAAATTGAACTAACCCTAAATGAACTGAAGTGACAATATTTTGGAAAACAGAGCGAATTACTTTAAAATGGCGTCAAGTATCAGAGGGGTAGCCGTGTTAGTCTGAATCTGTAAAAACCAACAGAGGGTCCTGTGGCACCTTTGAGACTAACAGTTTCGTCTCAAAGGTGCCACAGGACCCTCTGTTGCTTTTTAAAATGGTGGATTACTTCAGGTAGGAGAAAGTGGCCGGTAAGAGAGGACTGATGGTCCAGTGGTTAAGGAGCTTACCTGAGACTGGGGAAACTTATGTTCAGTTCCTCGCTGTGCCTCTGACTTCCTGCTTTGCTTCAGTTCCCCATCTGTAAAATGTGGCTGTTAATTGAGGCGTTTCCTGAAACACGTGTAACGCTGACAGACCCCAGTTGTCAGTGGGTGGGATCGAACCTGGGACTTCTGGAGCTTAATGCATGAGCCAAAAGCTAACTGGCTCTTAGCTAGGGCTGTAGCAGACTCATTTATTTCTCTCTCTAAGTGGTCTCGGTGCCACTAGATGGGCCAGAACACCACACCCAGGAGGTGTGGGGGTTACAAATGCATAGGCATAATTTGACTTCTATATTTGGAGGGTCAGCTCCAGTTAGGCCAACGGGGCTGCGCAGGTGGGGGAAATTTCACACATGCCCAAAGCTTGTAGTTTGGGGGGGCAATGAAATACCTTAGAGTTAAATTTTGACCCCCTAGTTGCTGTCCCTAAGTGTCCCAAACGGCCATCGTAGCCTCTGACTAACCAACTGAATTTTCGGAGACATAACATCTGAGTCTTATTGTGCTTTATTCAATGATAATTCGAGGGTAACTGCTTGCGTGGTAATAGCCATTTAGAAAGTAACAGTTTGTGCAAGGTACCAAGAGAAATGTTAGAAGAGGGATTTTATCACTGACTTACTATAGTGCAAATCACTTGGTAAATCTCTCCTTTCCAATGCAATTCAGTGATACATTCTGTAACTAAGAGCTGGCAGGCCCTGTTGGAGGAGGAGATGAACAAGGGCATTAGCGCTGTACTATGAATAAGAATATTATCCCTCTGCCCTCGGCCTCACTTACACACACACAAAATATGTTTCTAATACTTCCTTCCCACTTCAATATTGATGACATCTAAGCAGCCAGCCGTCTGTATAATACTGAATGGGTTCCTGCCCATCCGGGTCTCTTCCCTTCCATTAGTAAATGAAAAGTCTGATCAAAGTATTTCATGTCATTCCCTTTTCTATTTTCCACAAAGCTGCTTAGCGAATTGAGGAAATAGGCTGCAGAAATACAAGCAACTTTGGATTCCAAACAGCTATTTGGAGCCTAAAAACAGTCTTTAGAGATAAAGGGACAGATCCTCCAATGGGGCGTGACTGTTTTGTGCCATTCTGTTGGCATCATGTGACCCTAAAGCCATTGGTAATTGGCCCAGGGGAGATCTCCCCAGTACAATGCAACAGAACCAGTGTAGAGGCTTTCCTGCTATTTCCCCCTCCCTTGGCAGCTGCAGTGGCTATTGGGGGCAAATATATGGTGCTTTATTACTAGTAGTAATGGGTTTACTGTGCCAAAGGTGGAATCTACCTACCTAAAATTTACCTGCAAGGGTATTTTCAATGCTAGCTGCCTGTCGTCAAATCACACAGCGCAATGTAAGAAGTAAGAGAGAGACTTACCATTTTAAAGGACAAAAGTTACCAGATAGTAAAGTGTGACTGTGTCAAATCCTGAAAACACATCTGTTCATGCAGAGAATTTCTGGACCAGGGTTCAGCCTTGGGACCAATCTTATTTAACATTTTTATTACTGACCGTGGCACAAAAAGTGGGAGTGCACCAATAAAATTGGCAGATTACACAAAGTTGGGAGGTATTGCCAATATGGAGGAGGATCAAATATCATACAAGAAGATCTGGATGATCTTGTAAACTGGAGTAATAGAAATGGGATGAAATTTAATAGTGCAAGGACATGCATTTAGGGACTAATAACAAAAATTTTTGCTATAAGCTGGGGATTTATCAGTTGGAAGCGATGGGGAGGAGAAAGACCCAAGGGTATTGGTTGAGCACAGGATGACTATGAGCCACCAATGTGATGCAACTGTGAGAAAGGCTAATGCAGTCCTAGGATGCATCGGGTAGAGACAGGAAAGTGTTAGTACCATTATACAAGGCACCTTTTGCCTATAGCTGCATGTTTCTGATATTCTCAGTGTCGAATACAACACAGTGTTTGTCATCTAACCATACAAATGTAGTTTGGAAAGAGGAATGTAGTTAGAGTTGGCAGACTTCAATTTTTATTTTTTGATAATGTTGAATATTAGTATCAATGTTTTAAAGCATTTTTTATTTTTTATTTCAATTTTCACAGTTGTGCAAAATTAAGTTTTTTTATTTTTATCGATTGAAATTTTCACACCTGTGGGAAATTTTATGGCCGGGGAAGTCAGTCACTAATTATTTAATGATGGTAGATGTTGAGATTCAAAAAGTCAAAGCTCTGTAACTGCTAACACACAAATGGTCATCGTCACATGTCAAAAATATACAAAGACAATGCCCTTAAATCAAACTCTAATAATACCTCAAGCAGTATTTTTCTTATTTTGCATATCTATAAATGATTGATTGATTATTATAGATGGAAATATTTTTTTTTTCAATTTGTGTACAAGGAAATTGACGTTTATTGACATTTACTGATAAAAATTCGAATCCTTCCACGTGTAAATATAGTGTAACTATGTATGGTTAGGTATGGGTATTTGTTACACAAATTTAAGACCCTTTAAATGCCATGATGCATGTTTTTTTTCAGGAGCACATCTAGACTACAGTGCAAACCTCAAGCCAAATTCTGGCTGATGTGGGAAAATGGCATAACCATCACCAAATGCGCACAAGAATAGAATATCAGGGTTAGAAGGGACTTCAGGAGGTTATCTAGTCCAACCCCGCTTCTCAAAACAGGACCAATCTCCAGACAGATTTTTGCCCCAGATCCCTAAACGGCCCCCTCAAGGATTGAACTCACAACCTAGTGGTTGAGGGCGCCTAAAAGCCCGCTCAGGCAAGGAGGTGGAGTGGAGGTGAGCTGGGGTGGTGGGGGGCGCCCGCAGTAACAGGGGGGGTGCACAGGGGAACCGCTCCCTGCCCCAGATCACCTCCACTCTGCCTCCTCTGCTGAGCACACAGCCACTGCTCTAATTCTCCTTCAATCGGCGCCGCAAGCCTGGGAGGGGAGGAGAATTAGAGTGGCGCCGGCGTGCTCAGCGGAGGAGAGCTGGGGTGGGCTCCCCGGGTGGGGTTAACTTCCGTGGGGGGGTAGGGGGACTCCCCGGGCAGTGTTAGCTGCCATGGAGGGGGGTGGGGTTAGCTTCCACGGGGGAGGGGAGCTCCCCGGGCCGGGTTAGCTGCTGTGGAGGGGGGTGGGGTTAGCTTCCACGCGGGGGGGCTCCCTGGGCCAGGTGAGCTGCCGTGGAGGGGAGGGCTTGCAAGGGGGGGTAGCTGCTGCGAGGGGGGGCTCCCCAGGTGGGGTGTGTGAGGAGTGGGTTAGCTGCCACGGCGGGTGGAGTTAGCTGCTGCAGGGGGGGTCCTCGGGTAGGAGGGGCGGGTGGGCACGGTTAGCTGCCTGGGGGTGGGGGGGGCGCAAGGTGGAAGTTTCGCCTAGGGCGCAAAACTTCCTTGCACCGGCCCTGCTCCAACTCACGGTATCCTTGACATGCTATTGGCACCCTATGGGTTTGGGGGCAGCCGCAATTATTTCATTGGATTCTGTCGTCCAGTGATTGTCCAGTAAATTACTGAGGGGCTGTGAGTACAATTAGCTGCCTCACAGTATAAGCAGAGGCTTATTGGAGTCTGAAAGCTGGGAACTGCTCTTGTGTCTCTCAAGGTATCGCTTGCCTGCATATGTCACATAGCATGTTCTGATTAGTTTTAATCTAAATTTTAATTAAATTTCCTAAACTCTTGTCACCTTTTATTAGAACATTTTTCACTCTTAATAGATTTTAACAGGCTCTGTCATATCAAGCACACACCTTTTTATATACATGTGGGCCAAATTCATCCCTGGTGTAACACATCTGGGCAGGATCATCAGGTGATGTAAGTCAGCCACAGTTGAGGAGCTAGCCCACTGTCCTCATTGGTGTTACCCCAAGGAATAATTTGGCCCATTTTCTTAAATTGAGCTTAATCCTCAGACTGACTAATTTTATGTCTGTGCATTTCCTGAGAGGTGCAAAATGGGGTTATTTCCCGTAGCAGGATTCATCGCAGCATTTCCTTTTGCTGCCATCAACGTGGGGGGGTCGTATTTCTGTGTTTTGCTGTGAATGGAACTGAGAACTCAAAGGAAACGCTCACTCAAAACAGCTGAATTTCCCTTGGTTCTGAATCACCGTGACTGTGTCCCAGCCTAAACTTGCCAACTTTTGGGCTGTCTGGCGGCATCAGGGTTGCACGTACCCTCCTCTACACCGATGGAAGCTTTTGGTGTGAGCCAGAGCTAAATAAAGCTCTCACTGTTATAGGAGTGTAGGTTTTGTGGTTGGACAGCCCAAATAATGCTGTAATTCAGTTCATTATGAGAAGAGCTGACAGCTGCGTAATGGCCTGTGAATGCAGCCATGGTTGTGCCGTTATCATACTGGGCATGTCAAGGTGTAATTAGGATTAACAGCTCTCTGTCTCCTTGTCTGGAGGTAAAAAATGATCTTTTCACAGCATGGAAATTCTTGGCATGACATTCTTATCGCGCCCTTAACACAATATTAGCCCTCTGACTATTGCTGTGTTAAAACAGTTTTGCTCATTGTTGGCCTTACGCTTGAAGTTCAAGCCACCTATGGTGAAGGTTATTAAAGAAGTGGTTTCAGACACCCCTGATGGCCTGGGGGTACTCTCATTCTCAGCGGCAGTCATTTGAAGAATTGTCTTGGCCGATTGTACACTTCGCCTCACTGATGAAAATTCAGGAGTCAGAGTTTTCAATTGGCGGAAATACTTTTCAAAAATGCCTGGCACAGCCCAATTCAACCTTTGAACTGGTCCATGCTTTGTTGAAACAAACTGTTATGTGATAGACGCAGAGCTCTGGGGAAAAAAAGAGAAACAAATACATTTTCCCAGGTTCTACAGCAATCTTGTGGAGTTGTGTTATTCAGTAATGGGCTTAGCATAAGCTGCCCTCAGTTGAAGTTAGTGACAGTTTTGTCTGAGTAAAGAATGCAGGAATTTAGTTCCTGGGGACCAGCTAACTAGTTTAAGGGTCATTTGGGGCATACCCCATTTCTAAGCACGCCCTTGCTTGATGAGAAGAGAAATGGTGAAGGAACAAAACATGTCATTATGAGTGGAAGCTGGAAAAATTATACATTTTTGTTGCAAGAAAATATCCTTTGCAGCTCACTTAAAAAGAAAAATGCTGAGAAAATTGTGGTTAGCCCATTACATTAATAACTATGCATCCTGTGCAATTCCCAGTACAGTGTTATTTTCACAAGCTAATTATATCATCTGCATTATAAAGCAAAACGCCAACTGCCGAACAGTCAGAAGATGACTATGATCTTTAGATTTTGGAATGATTTTGAAAGAAACAGATCCACAAATATGGCGGGCATAGGACCTTAACATATGAAAATTAGTCTGCATGTTTATGGTGCTATAGTAATGAGGTAGGGGTAAAAGTTTACATTCTTCAATCATTTTTAAGATCATTGTCATGTCACAGAATTCCATTTCCTGTTTCTGTTGGTATTCACAATGGAGTCAGAATTCCACTTTCTGTTCTTATTTTTGTCTTGGGAATTTCAATTGCTGAGCTTGTAGCTACTGTTGACACAAAAATTAATTTAGGGCATTTCATTTTCTCTTCTTTTTTAACAATCTTGGGGCATGAGTCTTCTCTCATTGTCAGTGGTATAAATCAGGAGTAACTCCATCCGAAGTAAATGGAGTTAAATTGGAGTGAGTGGATGGAGAATCAGGTCCTTTGTCCTGAGCATCAGGAGAGAGCTCAACATCTGAACACTCACTAGAGTCTTTTGAAAGATAGCAATAAACTAGATTCTCTTGACCTTTTGAATATGATGTAATTTTATCACATTTTCATTCTGCCTCCACTTCATGTGGTGCCGAGCTATATAATTCAAACCCCGATGTGATTTGCCAATGGTCTTACAGAACGCTGTGAAAGGTCAGGGTACAGAATGCATACAACCTGTTCCTTGTAAGGAAAACTATAATTAACAGCACAGTATTGTGCAACATGAATCTGCTCTCCAACAATTACAATGACTAGAATGGAAAATGTTACAAACGTGACCTATTCCCTCTACAAGCCTTAAGAGTCTAACATCAATGTTAGCCTTACATGTTGCAAGGAAAGTAACTATTGAACAAATAATCACTGCTGGCTGGGGAGGTTTATAAGATGGGAAGAGAGATCCTGCCATTTGATGAACTACCCGTTGGTCACCATCACAATGGAAGCAAAGCATTGCAAAAGCTGGGCCTGCCTATTTAGAGGTTGTCATAAATATAAAGGGAAGGGTAACAACCTTTATGTATGTAGTAATATAAAATCCCTCTTGGCCAGAGGTACAGAATCACTTACCTGTAAGTGGTTAATCAGTTCAATTAACCTAATTGGCACCTGACCAGAAGGACCAATGGGGAAAGAAGATATTTTCAAATCTGGGGCAGGAGGGAAGGTTTTGTTTGTGCTCTCTGTGTGTTCCCTCTTGAGACAAAGAGAGAGACCAAGCAGGTAATCCAGCTCCTACTGAAATGATACATATAAAATTAAAGAAATTGTAAGTAATAGCAAGGAAATGCGTTAGATTATCTTTTGTTTTAGCTTGTGAATTTTCCCTATGCCAAGAGGGAGGTTTATTCCTGTTTTGTAACTTTGAAGTTGAGCCTAGATGGGAATCCTCTATGTTTTACATCTTTTTATTACCCTGTGAACTTACCGTCCATCCTGATCTTACAGAGGTGCTTCTTTTATTTTTTTTATAATAAAGTTCTTCTTTTAAGAACCTAATTGGTTTTTAGTGTCCTAAAAACCCAAGGATCTGGTCTGTGCTCACCTTGTTAACCTATTTGGTTGGTATATTATTCTCAAGCCTCCCCAGGAAAGGGGTGAAAGGACTTGGGGGGATATTTTGGGGGGTATAGGGCTCCAAGTGGCCCCTCCCTGAATGTTTGTTTAAATCACTTTGTGGTGGCAGCAATATCGTCCAAGGACAAGGAATGGAATTTGTGCCTTGGGGAAGTTTTTAACCTAAACTGGTGGAGTATAAGCTTAGGGAGTCTTTCATGTGGGTCCCCACATCTGTACCCTAGAGTTCAGAGTGGAGAGAGAACCCTGACAGAGGACATGCTCTCTTTCTGCAAAGGCTGATATAGACTCTCTATCAAACCCTTTTAGGGTATGTCTACACTGCAGTCATGAGGTGAGCTTGCAGCACGTGTAGACATAGCTAAGCTAGCTTTGTTCTACCTCAAATAACGATAGCAGTGGAGGCTCAGCAGCATGGACGACAGCTGTGGCCATGGCATACCCAAGGTCCTGGGATGGCAGCGCTAGTCCATGCAGCTGCCTATGTTGCTGCAGCCTCACTGCTATGTGTATGATGCATGGGGGTCACTGTTAGCATACTAACATTCTGTTTGAAAGGCTCCAGGAACCGGCAAGACAGTATGCTAGTCCACTGAGCATTAGGGAGCCAATCCAGCAAGTCAATTGATTTGAAATCATACATAGACTCGTACGTACATACATAGACCTATATTTTGCTGGATCTGGGCCTACCAGCATAATCCTCAGCGTGGTGGTTAGTCTGCGTTCCTTTCATCAGTTATCCTGAATGGCTATTGTAGCCCAAAACCTGTCTTCCCCCATGACACCCTGCCCACGTGGCTCAAAGTCATTTCTCCAAAGTCTAATATTTTTGCTTATGGAAATGATTATATTTCATTAACTATCGTCTGAGAAAACAAATGTTTTACCCTTTGTCCCGCATGCTTGGCTCTGTGCACAGCGTAATGATTTAATGCTATTTCTCTATGCAAAAAAAAAAAAATGATCAACTCACGGCCAATGTAATAGGTCTGGTTCTGCGCAACATTTGTTCAACGCTCTGTCATTCCATTTGGAAGTAATTCTTTAGAATGTTCACTCTAGCTTCCTTTATTGATTTAAAGTATCAGCAAACAATGGCTCAGAAGTATGGTCGTAATAGATTAGGGAGCTTTTTAACTGAGTCAGGTGTGAGCCCTGTTGGGGAAGGGGGAGAATCTCCCTGCGAATGGGCGGTGGAGGGACACTGAGGGGAAGGATTGAGGCTTGTCCGGGGGACAGAGGAGCAACTGGTTCTAGGCCGGGAAGGAAGGTCCGAGGGGTTCCTATCTGCTCCTGGTCCATTCCAGCCCCACTCCACATTCCCTGGCCAAATCCCAGGTTCTACAGCGGCCACTGCAACCCCTCTAGATCCTGCTCCCTGTTCCCAGCCCCACAGCAGCTGCTCCAGATGCTCTGCCTCCCACTCCCTGTTCCTTGGCCCAATCCTGGGACCCGTGGAGGCCACTCCAGCCCCTCTGGTTCCTGCTCTTGCCTCTGACTGTCTCCCTCCTGGTGTGCAAGAGTTTACATGGGGGCAGAGCGCTCCATATTTCCATTGCAGGGGGAACAAACCCCGCCTAGCCCTCCCCCCCAGTTCCACCACCTTGAGACATATTGCTGAGCGGGAAGCTTGCACTGGTGATGTTTATGCTGTATCTGCTTTATGACTAAGCACAGGGCTTCATATTACACACAGACCTCCCAGCCGTGCGCGGGGATCAAACCTTGCAGCTTTCCAGTGCTGAAAACACAGGCCTTTACCACTTGAGCTAAAAGCATAACCCTTTAGCTGTGTGCAAACAGGCAGCTGGCATGGAGTCATGAACGTATATGCCAGGCCCGTGTATTCCATTAAGGCTTCCAGGCGGATGCCCTTCTCAAGCAATAAATGTCACTCCAAAAAACAACAAATGCCAGCGAGATTTTTTAATATTCTTCTCCGGCCCCCCATGACCTCTATAATTGTTCTACCACTTCCTCCCCAGTGGGCTCATTTTTCAAATGGTGACAGCGCAGGACTGGACCGGGTGTTAGAGCAGTACCTCAGCCAGACCCTGCTGCCGCTGGGACATCTGCCTCTTGTGGAAAGGTCAGGCTTACAAAATTACCTTCAGTAATGATCCCACTTGAAAGTGCATCCCCGGCCATCAATACACGTGAAAAATAATAATGCACTTTGGCAAAGGTGCTTTTATCTCAGCTAGAAATTGCAAAGCTTTTTCCAAGAGAGCAATTTGACTGGCCTCCAGCCTTTCACTGCGCCACATGGCACGAGGTCAGCTGGTGACTATCATACAGTCACTCTCCTCTGCCTTGATATTGACTGCTAAGTTAATTCTTTGACAGGAGACAGGGCTGCTGCTGGAGCTATTATTCATGTAATAGCAATGGGGAGATTGTCAGATTATGCTGCTGAGCTTCAAATACTGTTTTTATGCTTTTGACTTGATGCTGTTTCTACTTATAATCATGCGTGTGTGTGTGTGTGTGTGTGTGTGTGTGTATATGCATGGCTTGGCTCAACACTGATTTAGATTTAATCCATCTTGCAATTGGAACAAGAATCCTCTGTAAGGTTTAGAACTTGCTCAGCATTTATTTATCTATTGGCAGCCTGTACTCATTGGGACTCGAGGCCTTCATTATTTCATTTTATGTTTTATCTCGGAGGTCAGCTGATCAGATTCCAGGCCTGGGGATATAAATCAAAACCCGTCCCTTGGCAGCTCTGGAAGTCCCCAGATACAGCCAACCTGGGCTCTGAGGAGTCCACCACCACAACAAAGACCAGTTCCCACCTCCGGCCTTGTGCACTGAGGTTTGGGCCACAGAAAGGACCCTCGGAACAGGAGCAGGGATACAGAAGCAGCAGAAACAGCTCCAGGCTGCATGGAGCAACTGTGTTGCCACTACCAAGTCTGGAGAGACGATTCCTTTCCCATATAGTCCCAGCCCCCTGCCAATCCAAGCTACTTGGACCTGGTGTATGTGCCGGGGGAACTGAGCTCCAAGTGTCTGAGCTCTTTGTGATGCTTACATGGGCTGCTGTCATCTTACGTTGAACAAGTCAATATGATAAGCATTGCCACAAAGTGGTGTCTCAAAAGGGATTCCGTTGATCAGGACCTAGCATGAAGGCTGTACCCATGGCATGGTAAATTTGGGGGAACATAAGTTAGACATGGGAAAAATAAAGGAATGGACTAGGTAGAGAAAATAATTTATTTAGCGGCAATCCAACTAAACTTAAAAATCACAGAAATTAGAGGTAGGATCTCACAAAAACCGCCTGGTCATCAGCTACTTTACGGAACTTGTCCACATGGGTTTCCCAGTCAGCGAGGACTGAATGTAGGCTCTTCTGCTTCAAAAACACAGGGACTTTCTATTTCGTCTGAAGGAGCCTTTCCACCAGAGTTTGGTGTATCTCCATTAACGAGAGGAGTATTAGGGCGTATAGTCTCTGTGGGCCACTCGAGAGTGACAAAACGTAATCAGCCTTTTGGGAGCAGGCCTGACTTTCCAGCCAGTAGAGAGCTGTGGTATTGCCAATACTGTCCATTACGAACACAAATCAAATTTCGTAGGCAGCTTCTCCTTCTGGCCAGTGTGGCACTGAAATAGACCCTTGAAAGCTTTGCCCAACTTAGTTTTAAATGAAGCATATAATGGGGCATCTCTCATTTCCCATAGGAGGCTGTTCCACTGAATAGAATAAATCTCATTGTTCGGAAGCCATTCCTGATCTTCAGGATAAACTTTCCTTTGCTCATTTTTATCACATTGGTTCCAGAAATGCCTCCTTAAATGTAAATACTAGTTTCATTTGCATGTTTTTTTATTACCTACACTGTAGAGCGACTGGGAAGAGCGCTGCTACTGAGGTTTTAATCGTGTCCATTTTTAGTGTGATGTACCAACTCCAACCTGGCTAGGCTGCTATGGTGTCATGTAACAATTGGGATACAGCATCACATAACAATACAATTGAACAGTGACTAATTTAAGCTAGAATGCACCAAGAAGCCTGGACATTGATTGCAGAATACTGAGTTCAAAGGTCCTCTGTTTGGTCTTGTTTATGCTGGTGCGTTTCAGAAGTAACTCCAGTGGAGACAAAAGAAGTCCGGGGAGCTAGTCCCACAGTGCAATGAACATCTCAGTGACCCCGGAATAAAGCGGTTAGCATATGCTAATAAACTAGCAGGAATAAAATAGCACTAAAATAATAAGGAAGTAGCAGAAGAGATATTTAATGGCCAGGGAAGAAAAGAGCTGATGTTCCTCTTCACTGAACAGTTAATGCAATGTCTGCTGTACAGAAAGGGAATCAGTCCAGTATAGCTAATTGATTTTACAGTGTGGTTGGGATTATTAATAGCTGTGGATGTTAGGATGTTATTTTCTTCTCTGGGCTATTCTGTTTTTTTTTTTTTTTTTTTTTTGCCATTGTCATGGTAGCTACAGCAACTGACTGGTGTCCTAGGACCAGCATACTCAAGGAGCATATTTATTTTTATTGGATTTACTCATTTCATTAGCTTCCTTTATATGGGGCCACATTCTTGATCCTTCATCCTTTGTTCTGCAGTTCGCCATAGCGGACAAGGGGATGGAATCCTCCTCCGACAGATGTACGACATAAACAGGCTCAGGGCTGCAGTAAGTAGCATCATGTTGTGCAATGAGGGATTTTGGCCAGTAGATCCATCTAGTTGCAGACCACTCTCCACCTGTCTCTTGGACCACCTGGCCAACCCCCCTTCCATATTGCCATCAAAGTAGATCAAAGTAGTTCTCCATGATCTGCAGAGTCCCCCATCCAGGCTCCCCGCACCTTGTTGGCCCATTCTTTGCAAAGGCCACCCCATTTAGGGCCTGGTATGCCAATGGAAATTTAGGGGTGGATGAAAGGTTTGGATAAAATAAGAATTGACCTGAACCTTCATCCAACTCTCACGCTGAATCCAGATGTTTGAGGTTTACAAACTTTTCTTTGCATGCCTCTGTAATTCCTGATTTCAGCAGGGGTAAAAACAGAACTAGACATACTGGTGAGAAAAGGGCTATTAACATCACAGTTCTGGTCTTATCAATACTGGGCTGGGCTGGAAACCACATAATATTTCCAGCCTAGTTTTTGGGGCCTATCTGATTTGGAGAAATTGGGAAAAGCGTTTGGCTTCCGAGCCAGGGTAATCAGGCTTTGAATCATTTGATCATTGCCAGTGAAGACTGCCGGATCCATTTGTTTGATGTGAGTACTAGATACATTGGACGCAGGCTACACTGTGATTAACTTCCATGTAGAGCTGTTAATAGATTTAAATCCAAATCTATGTGTTCTTTCAGGCTATTCTCTATAGCTTTGCTCCCGCTTAATGCAGATGAACAATGAGTTAAAAACCTCATGCAAACCATAACCTTGAAGTACTGTACGTTAGGAATGATAAATTTCAATTTCCACACCCAGTCTAAAGATGTTCCTCAACTTAATTAAAATGAATTATTTTTGCAGAGATTAGATATCTGCTGGAGGGAGTGGGGGGTGGACATTTCCTTGGTATCAGCAGGAGGCTTTCCGATACAGGCTTTTCCCAGGCTGCCGAGCCTTAGTTATGGAAAACAATAAAGTTTTGAATCAAGGTCTTAAATCTTGCTATCGTGTCTAAAACGTCTGATCAAATCTCCTTTAAGCGCTCTGCATGTAAAGCCAATGCTTGTTCTTGGAAAAGTAGCTTTCTCATCTCCCCCGAGGTTGAAGAAGCTCATATCTAAAGGGCAATCGTACTGCGAAATTACACCTGGCTTGTAATTTTGGATGGTGAAACTCTAAAAATCCTAACAAAGGACTTGAAACTAATTTAATCTTCCTTTGCATGGAGGCAAGTGGGCTGACATGTGATAAGCAGCGAGGGGAAGCTGTTGGCCCATTATACTCTGATTCAACCAACTGGCTGCCCGTGCCATCAGATTGGTGTATGCTGACACTAAATCCAGCACGGGTCTGACTGCGGGGCTCAGGGAGCAGTGTGTGTGTGTGTGTGTGTACAAAACAGAATAGCCCCTGTGGAAAGCTCCACTGAGAAGCTGAACCTGACACCTGTGGGTTTTATAAGTGTTGTGTATACCCTAGAGAAAAAGTAGATTAACTGCAAAGCCATTTAGATGATGATTGTAACTGGAGACATGGTTAAAAAAAAAAACCCAACACAGAATGGGTGCTGCATTGGGTGTTTGATTTCTGAGAGCTTGGAAATACTGCCCTGCAACTCAGTATCAATGTAGAGAACCGAGTAGATCTTGGGCTTTGAGA
Source organism: Trachemys scripta elegans (assembly GCF_013100865.1). Classification (NCBI taxonomy): domain Eukaryota; kingdom Metazoa; phylum Chordata; order Testudines; family Emydidae; genus Trachemys; species Trachemys scripta. The sequence continues at coordinate 13,685,744 of NC_048312.1, forward strand.
CCCTCTCCTTCCACTGGGTTTCAGAGCCCGGGTTCCAGCCTGAGCGCAAATGTTTACACTGCTATTTTTAGCCCCATAGCATGAACCTGCTCTAGCTGATCTGGGCTCTGAAATGCTACTGTTGCCCCCCAAACACACACACACCAGTATAGACAAAAGACTCCCCAATTACCATCCCAGCAGAAGCAAGCACTGACATCTTGTGATCGCTGCGTCAGAGGTGATCTCCACTTTAATGTTCCAACATCCTTGTCAGGATTAGATCAGAGACCTTTCCAGGACATTGAAAGCTGACAAATCTCCATGCAATCAGCTCCTTTCCCCTTTGCACTGATCTATGCATTGCCCATTTTTTAGATCAGGAGAAATTACTGAATTCTTCAGATGATTAATTGTAGGCTAAACATCCAAGCTTCTGTCCAGAAACTTATCACCTCTATTTACTCTACTCTATCTTGAACACTGAGGCAAATTCTAAAAGAGATCTAGAGAAAGGTGGATAAACAATATTATAGCCCAATCCCCAGCCTCATAACATTGACCACGTTGCATTTGCCCCTCACTGGTCCAGGTGGAAGTATATTGCTGTATCTTTACATGTTTGGGTTCTTGTATCCTTGGGAGATGCAAGTCAGGAGGCCCAAGCTAAGTTGCTCAGTGAGTTGATTATGTGTCCTAAGAGTTCCTTTTCACTGATCTTGAGGATTCCAATCCTGCAAGGTACTATCAGCTTTCAACTTCCACTGAAGTCTACAGGCATTGAAGGGTCTCAGCACCGCACAGGATTGGGCCCTAATAATATGTATACATGAAGTGCCCAAAGCCCATTGAAGTCAATTGGAGTATTTCCAATTATCTTGAAGAGTTTTGAATCAGGCCCGGAATGCACAAAAGGTACACAAAAAACAAAGCGAGGAGGAGGAACAGAAGTTTGTTGTTCTGAGATGGTTTGAAGATACAGTAGTGGAGCTGACCCAGTGGTCCAACTGTAAGCAAGACACCCAACGTAGGTCGTGGCTTTCTTAGTTTTGGAGGCGACTGGACATATTTGTGGCAATTAATTTATATAACCATGCTGAGGATAACCTCAGAAAAAGCAAGAGAAGCAAATAAAAGAAGCCATTATTTTTTTCACCACTTTTTCAAGTCGTCTATGTAGGTTCTTATTCCACACACATCACCACTTCCAGGAGTGCAGTAAGCAGCGTGTGTATCATCTGTTATGTTTGTGCCTAGATAGCATGTCCTTCAGGATGTGCCTTTTTCACCTCGTTATATCTTGTGCAAAGAAGCTACAGATCTCGTTCCTTGTTGCAGCTCACCTAAGGAAAAATCGCCATGGGAACACTAAGGATTATTGCAGCTATTTTGCATGATATGTGACAACTCTCCCTGACTGCTACAATGGCCATTTTTCTCCTTTGCAAACTTATCTTTCTTCCTTTGTTTTCAAAAACAAAAATGAACTTGCTGTTCATCTTCTATTTTCTTTCCATGCTCTGATGCAATGAATAATTAGACCCGAATCACATTGGAGGAGTTACAACAATGTGATATTTCTACAGCTAAATCTGCATAAATACAATATCTTGGAAAAATAACAAGATGCTGGAGGGCAAATGAATTATCCCATTGGGACATTCATTATGCGTTATCTAAATCTCTCCATTTTCTTTGCCTGCTTTCATTGGAGCAGTTATTTCATTTTATGTTTTGGTGACATTTTCAGCCCTTTTGTCAGCGACTGGAACATAAATGATGTATTTAAAGCAGCTTAAAGTCCATCTTGAAACCTTTTACAAATATCATGAGAATATTAAGATGCTTTAGAATTAAGTGAAAATGCATTTTGCAGACCTTCCTTGTTGGCTACGTAGCATTACTTTTCATCTTGCCGACTAAAACTGTCATGTCTCATTTTCCTTTGCTGCTTTTTACGAGCTTGTTTTTGTTGCTATTTTTTCCCTTCTCCCTCTTCTCAGGAATATGCCTCTACTTATCAGAATAAATATCTATGGGCGGGGCTCAGATTCATTCACCCCCCCACAAATCAAGTCACCCTTTCCAGGTGAGATATTGGGGAAAAAAATAGCAGTATTGTACAGTTGCTCTAAATTCTATGGATAGGGGATGAGTTTTCAGTCAGGGTTTTCTGAGCTCTGCCAGCATCAAAGTAGCAAAATTTGTGCACGAACACTACAGAAAAAGTCACATCTTGTCATCATTAAAAGATTCAAGGATCTGACCTCAATGGGTTTTGGCTCAGCTTCAGATGGTGAAACAATACATGATAGATATTAGCTACATTGCTTAATGCACCACTGGAAGGTGCTCAAATACTACAGGGACGAGCACAGTATAAGAACCTACATAGGATAGAATAATCAGGGATGCACGTAACGGTGAATTATGACTATTTAAATTGCAAGGCAAAACCCATTCAAGACAACTTTTATAACATTAATGATGGAATTGGAAGTGAAGTTATGGTCTGGATTGATATTGGAATCTGCACTACTCCAAAATTGACAGGTATTCAGATTTGATATTCCATTGCCAGCCCATTGTAAAGAAAAGAATGATATAACAGACACAATGTCATCGCTTGTATGGTGGTTAGACACCGAGGTGAGGGGTGATCGACTGACTGATATGAATGTCCACCAAGTTTGGAGAGGGGTTTCAAGTCATTGGTTCCAGTTTGGAGCCATGCTAACCAAGAGAATTGCTGTAGGCAAATTCATTTACATCAACTGCACGAGTGGCTGGGTTACTTTCTCAATTTCAGCAGTTCATAAGCTATCTCTGAACTAACCAAGATCAATGACAAACAGGGATAGAGCCGAGCCACAAAGTTTGTCTGCTAGTCCCAAATGTCACAGTGAAGGTAAATACTGTAGCGCAGTATATACCCATTTTGTAATAGTAGCCACTGGATACTGAGCCACATCTTACTGTAAGGATACAATTAGATGCCGACAAATTGATGCCAGTGTGTCAGCTTGATCCCGCTCCCATTGAAGTCAATGGGAATTTTGCCATTGGCTTTAATGACAGTAGCTGTGCAGTGTACATGACCAAGTTCACGTTTTTTTAAAGTGGGACATGGCTTTCTGTGCTACAAGTGGACCAGTAGGTAGCTCTTTTTTGCTGTTACTTAAAAGTACCATGAGGTAGTTTGCCACGTCTGTATCAAAACATCTTGATGTTGACCTCAGCGTCTCCGAGTTTAGAAGCCAGCCGTGCCATGGTAGCAAAATGAAAGACTCTCAGGTCTGTGATGTGGTGTGAGAGCCATTCACATGGCGGGCAATGCATCACTGGGTGACCTTGTCAGTTACTTGCATCTCTTGGACTCATTTTGCTTTAACTGATCTTGATCTTTCATTAATTTTTGAAAGCGCCGTTCATTTTCCAGCGAACTAACTTTGGTTGGGAGCTTGCATTTATGCATGATGCTCTACAATGCGCCGTACAAAACACTTTGTATTTGTGCAGCTAAATCTTTCCCCAGGACAATTTGGGCAAAGCAGAGAAAAAATGTTTGCGATCGTCACAATTTTGTAAAATCTTTTGCGGTCAAGGTGAATGACAAGGATTTTTTGAAGCATCGCTTCAAGAATACATACAGTTTGAAGGAGACAAATAAGTAGTTACCCTCTGCTCTTCAGGGGAACCTAATCGGAGGTACTGTTTACAAAAAGCCCATTGTCTTTTCACCGCAGAACAAGGGCAGCATTCTCTGTGGTGATTTAATACTTATGACAGTTCAGTGTAATGATTTATGGCCATCTTGAGGTTGCAAACCGGCAATACCCAAGTTATTACTTTTAATTTGCTGCCTCTTTAAAAAAAACGTAACCACAAGGCTAACTCCTGAAGTCCTTAGTTAGCTTTAACTTAATGTTTACTCAGTCAAAACTCTCAGCAAAGTCAGTTGAGTAAAGATCTCAGGACTTAGCCTATACTGCAGTGGGGCAATTTATGCTACCGCTGCCCCATAGACATTTTTAGATCTACGGCTGGAGTCGATCAGACTGATTCCAACGACCTGGTTACGCTGGTGAGTGAATACTGGCACTGCATACAATGAGCCGTGACTATTGAGCTCCCAGGGAGCTGATGGCGCTCAGCACCTCTAAAACTCATGCCAGCAATGGATCAGTGTGATGCTTATTTTGACAAATATCCAAATGTCCCGTGTCTTCAAAACTGGGCTATAAAATTCCATGAGAAATGTCCCTCCCATGAGATTGCCAGTGCTTCCTGCTCATAGAAATGTAGGTCTGGAAAGGTCTTGGAAAGGTCATCTGGTGTAGCCCTCTGCACTGAGGTAGGACTGTTAAACTTAGAGCACCCCCAACAGGCATTTTTATTCAACCTGTTCTTTAAAACCTCCAGCTTGTAAGCACAAGGAATCCCCTGGGTTGGAGGGGATGCTGGATTGCTTCTGCTACAATCCATGTTAGGGTGAACTCGGGTAAGCTTATTAGCAGCCATGTAGGTGCTTTTAAATGTTTTTTCTATATTTTCTCTATAGTGCTTTTTACCTTAAGACTAAAGTAAACTTGCCTAGGAATTGCTGTGTGGTACTGTAGCAATTATATCTGTTAGCTCTCTCTACAGAGAAAGCAAGCAGGTTCTACTTGGGCAGCCTGTCTCTGCTGGAGATAACACAGTGTAGGCAGGGAACTGTGCAGCCTGGAAATATCCCAGACAGACTGGACAGGGACTACCCAGGAGAGGCAACAGCTGGGGAGCTGGAAGCCTGAGAGCGAGCGTGCCCTGGCTGTACCACTTGCTGGAAATACGGCTGCAAAGTTGTCCTGAACCGCGACAGACAGGATTCTGCATCCTCCCTTATACGTCTGTTCCAGAGCTCCACTATCCTTATAGGAGAAAGTTTTTCCTCTAACCTAAATCTCCCCTGCTGCAGATAAAGCCGATTACCTCTTGTCCTATTTTCACTGGATTATGGAGCCCAATCACTGTCCTCTTTCTAACAACCCTTGACATATTTGAACACTGTTACCACGCCCACTCCCAGTCTTTTTAAGACAAAACATGTGTAATTGTTTACACTTTTCTTCATAGGTTGGGTTTTCTAAACCTTTTATCATTTTTGTCTGCAGCGTTGTCAGACTACCTCTCTCATACTATTTGGGTATGTCCTTGTCTTCGTGGAAACAGAAAGAACAGAGGTGGGTGACAACGAACAAGAGAAATGGGCCTGGGGTGTGGGAAATAATCAACATTTGCAGAACCTCAACTCATGTTCAACTTGCATTTGGTTCGAGCTTTGGATGGCAGTTTATGTCATTTTTCTCTTTGGCTCATTTAGTGATGTCATAACATTCCTGAACCAGGGAGAGTAGGAAAATTTTCAACCCATTTAAACCTTCACCCTAAAATGCAATTTCAGGTATTTTAATTTGATTTTCTTAGGGGCACTGGGCTGAGCACCAGTGAGAGAGAGAATCAGCCAAGCTGATTTCCAGAGGAAGAGCATGGCTGCACAAGTCAATGGGAAAACATCTGAACTCTACAGACGATTGATTATGGTGTGTGTGTGAACTTAACAAAAGCATATGACAAAGGAGTTCCTGTCCTATTTGGACAGATGTAGATGGCTGGAATTGAACACCCGCCTGGAATTATCACAGGATTTTATGAAGACTGCAAGTGTTATGTAAAAGCCAAGAGCAGATTGTTAGAGTGACTCTGTGTCAAAATAAGTCTTTGTCGGAGATATACTCTGTCTCGCTGGTTATTTAACATCGCTCCAGAAGCTGCAGAGAATTTGAATATGATAAGGTTGTCCTTTACCAGCATTTTGAAATAGCAAGTCTTCCAACGATGTAACCATTATTTATTAATCACACAGAAAGCCCCAAAAAGAAAGGAAAAAGAAAGAGATGGAAATTAGAAAGCAGAAAAATCTGATCACACCTATGCAACTCAATAAAGACGCAGAGTCTGATTCTGTGTTCACACTGGTAGCAATGGAGTTATAATAGGATAAGTGTGATCAAAAGCAGACCTGCCATTGCTAGACCTTCAAAGTGATACACGAAGTGGATGGACCTGAGTTTATGGAATCTCTATTTTAACTATAGAAATGGGTGAGAGGGGAGGTAATATATGACAATACAATAGAGTAAAATGAAGCAACGCCATAATTGGGCATTTGTAAGACTGGTGAAAACAGAACTGCCATAAGCATTATGAAAGCAAGATATTCTAGTATACGAGTCTCTGGAAGCCTGAGAAATGGGTGAATAAGAAAGAAAGGAATTAATAGGGAAAGACAAAAAAGCACTCGCTAATGGATGTTGCAAGGCTAATCAGAGACAGTTAGCCAACATGCTTTCAGCTGTTTGTATCGAGTCACTTGAATAGAGACAGCACAAGGCCCAAAGCAAGGAAAAGAAAGACACAAATGAAATCTGTAGGGACTGAATCCACATGAAGCGACACTGACAAAACCAAACCAATGCCCGGGTGGACTGCAAGCACCAAGTGACACATGGGCCAAACCCAAGGAAGACTGGGAAAATGGGTTCAACCTGGATTCCATCAGGTGATTCTGACCTTTGGTCATTGCTAATCTGGATCAGCTACTTGGAGTACAGTATTTTTTGTTACTATGGACTGGCTTGCAGTGAATGGTTACTAACCTCCTTTTTTATATTTGCTACATAAGTGCACATAGCTGGTGACAATCAATTGCATTGTTCTAAGTGTGAATGAGATTTAATTGGTGTAAAGCCCAACTGCTGTATGCAGTTTGAACTAGGGAAACGGGCCTTATCCTGCAACCCTTACTCATTGTGACGAACTCCCATATGTGAGTTGGCTCATTGACTGCAGTGGGGATTGGGTCCTGGGCTATGGGAAGGGATCAGATACTCAGCCCTGTTAAGCCGTTTTGTACTGCTTCCAGCCTTAAAGCTGGCTTAATTGGCCAGTGGCAGATTCTCCTTGCACTGGAATAGAGTCTCAGTGGCTCGAGTCAGTGTAGTGGCTATATGCTATTCCCCCTGCTGCTCCCGAGCAAGTAGAGTGTGACTGAGACAATGTGGCTGTGACCAGAGCACTCCCACACTATCCCGCCAAGCCTGCTGGGACACTCCGGGGATAAGACGCCTGGCATAACTTTGAGCAGCCCTGAGGCTGCTCTGAGTTATTTTTGCTTAAAGCTTAAGCCATCGTTGGCCTATCCTCCCCCAGAACTGTGCTTAGCATACCTCAGCAGCAGCTAAGAATCTACTAATCAGCCAAGCACAGCACTGCTAGGTTCCCAGCTCTCTGTGATGGGCCAGATTCGTCCACTGATTTCAGCGAAGTTTCACCAGAGATAAATTTGGCCCGACAAACCTGAGGTTATTGGAGGTTTGTAATATTGACGAGGGAGAGAATACGCAGACTCTGTTAGTGGGAAGCTCAGACGTAAGCTCACGTAAACAGAACTAATTAAAAAGTTTTTTTTGGTTTTTTTTTTTGCAAGTAACGATTTATTTTTATGAAACAATTTTATTCAGGTTTCAGGGACTGTAGAAGGCACCAAGATAAATGAAACAGCACAATTAACACATGCCACGATTTCAGGCCTGCAGGCTTTTATCTAGTCATATGGAATCACAATGGTAAAGCACTTACATTGCAGCAGTTCCGGGAAGCCGTTTAACTGTTTCGAGCACAGGCAGTCTGCATTGTGCCAATCTGCCAGATTAAAAGCAATGCTGAGCTGAATCGTTGTTTTTATCCACTTATATTGTAGAGGTCGAAATCTTGAGGCGGGCCGAGGACCTGAAACCTTTGGGAGTGTGTCACAGAATGAGAGCTGCAGGCTCCACAGGATTCGTGCAGTTCCTGTGTGGTGGATCAGGTAATAACACGCAAGAGCTTCTGTCAGCAGGACTTGAAGGTTTCTCCAGCTGCCTATGGTGCCGTGTGAGCGTTCAGTCAGTGCCCCGGATTATTCAGCTGAGCACCATCAACAGCAAGAGCAGAGATGAACGGGAGAGTTGCCTGTTCCACAGCAAACAGTCCGATAGCAGACTGGGTGATGGGAAAAGAGGATGCCGTTGCTTCTTAGGGATTCCGTTGTCATTAGACTTTGGCACAACGTGGGACGCGTCTGCTTCTCGGGGACTCATGCAAATGTTTTCTTCAGGTCTGCTCTGGGGGGATTCACAAGCCCTGACTTTCTCTTTGGGCACCAGGTTCAAATGAACCCCAAATCTCAATCACAACCGGGGTTGTGGGTTCTCTGACGCATGTGAGTAAGCCCTGCTTTGCCTGCACTGCTGAGTGGTGCCTGCAGCACAGTGCCTTTGTTCTTAGGGAAGTCCATTAAGAACGAGGAGTACTGGTGGCACCTTAGAGACTAACAAATGTATTTAAGGTGCCACCAGTACTCCTCGTTCTTTTTGCTGATACAGACTAACACGGCTACCACTCTGAAACCTGGCACTAACAACATTATCATCAGGAGGCGCCAGACTGCCGCATCACAGGAAAAATCTATGCGAGAGGGGCATCCCTGGGTGCTCCCACAAGCAGACATGTCCTCCCTATCATTCTGTCAGGGGCACAGAATTTGCCACCAAAACCCTGTGCAACCACCCGACCTGCCAGACCCACCTGGGCTCTTCATAGATCCTAGGGGATCACTGAGAGAGGTGGGAGGATCATTCATTTGTGTGGATGAATGGTGTTTCCTCACCCTAGGTTCTCTTCTTCCACACACCAGTTTCTCCCCGCACCCAAGGGGAGGCGGGCAATGCTAAAGCAACAGCTGACCTTTCACTCCCCGTGGACAGGAGCCAGAGAGTCATGCATGGATCTAAGGAGATGATCATGTCCATAATAACGAGCAACTCTAATAATAAAGTACCTGGAGCCCAAGGTATGTGGGGTGATGCACCAACCCATAATTTAGTCCACAGTGGCTACACATCGTAATAATCATGGTGAAATGTATTTCCAAATGTAACATGGAACTCTAATGCGATTTAGCAGGCACACATTTCATGCTGGTTGTAACATCTTTATGTCCTGTGAACTCATGTGCCATTTTTCACACATCCACCAATGGGGAAATCAGTTTGCCTTCATAGGAAGTGAGCTACAGATCCATCACTTTGGAGACCAACTAATGAGCTCCTGGGCACGGAGCGAGGTTTCCAACATTGTCAAAGGTGGCAGGATGTAAATAAAAGACATTATTACCATATTACGCTGCAGTGCCAGCTCCTGAAGCCCAGAGAAATGTTCCCTTCCGTTGAAAGACAAATGGGCGAAAACACAGACCTGACTCAATCGTTTCCATCAAGGTGCCACAGGAGTCACTGATGGATTAGCTAAAGCACAGCTTTTAAGTAAGAGAAATTCTGTGGCAATCACCAGAAGCCCTCAGTTGCATCGGAAATCGCTGAGGCAGATAACTGGTATTACACAGCCATCCAGTAAGCAGAAGCTTTTTCTATTTACACCCAAATATAATTAGTTAGTTTCTGTGTAGTAACACAAATGGCTTTGTACAGTGAGCTGTGCTGGCAATTGATTCTGCTTTTAGTTCTGTCAGCAATTATTCTTCGTCCTGCATTTCAATTTAGGCCACTTAGAGGAATGTTATTATTACTTGTATCACTGTAGCCCTAGTCATAGATCCAGGACCCCAGAGTGCAAGGTGCTGTACAAACACAGAAGAAAAAGACTGTCTCTGCTGCAAAGAGTTTACACGCTATGGACTATTGCCAGTGATTCTGCGGCTCATGGCATAGCAGCCTCTCTGTTTAAAAAACAATGTTGGAGCATAACCGTTCATGAGGTGAAGTGATTGAGAGAGAAAGAAACATTGTATTTGTTTTAAAACGGTCGTGCCTGATGAATACTCTCTACCTAGGGATTGATCCTGGTGCCATGAACTCAATGGCAGAATTCCCACTGTCTTGAACAGATGTAAGATGAGGCCAGTTGGAATCGCAAGGCCAGATTCTGATCAGTGTACAACTGTTTAGTGGCACTTTTCTACACCACTGGCTTCATTGGCACTACCTGTGGAGGAAGGTGCTTTTTAATGTGACTAAGGCTGCTGGAATCTATAGACCCATTATTTTAGCTAGTGCACTGTGCTGCAAATGCAAGTATTTTTCCTGTTGTGGTATTTGATTGTGTTTTAGTCTAAATTCTCTGGGAATCTCCACCATGGTCTAATGAATCATCCTGTCTAGCTACTTAGCCTACGTTTTCTCTTTCCTAATTTCAGCTCATTGCTCCTTTTATTGTGCTAATTAATTTTTCTCCCTCTTTAGCACTTACATCATAGAATACCAGGAGGCCTCAGGAGGTCATCTAGTCCAACCCTCTGCTCAAAGCAGGACCAATCCCCAGACAGATTTTTGCCCCCGATCCCTAAACAGCCCCCTCAAGGATTGAACTCACAACCCTGGGTTTAGCAGGCCAAGGCTCAAACCACTGAGCTATCCCTCCCCCTTTGGATTATTTTTAGCCTGCCTTTCCGGTCATCAATAAGCAAATCTAAAACAGCTTAAACTATTAAATCTGACATTTGCCATTCAAAAAACAATCTAACACATTATGTGTGGGCTGTACCCATATGCTGAAGTATCTGACACATGAAGGGCAGCGTTCCTCTTAAAAGAGCAAAAGGCCAGTCGTGTGGAAATTTAACAAGCTCTGTCTGTGCCAATGGAAGAAACACATTTCTAGAGGACGTTTTCCTAACCCTGAATAGGACTTAACCTCTCTTTACCATCGCTTTATTTCCTTCGTTTTTAAGTACCTGTTGCATTGGTGTTCTTATTTTATATTGATTGTGTATGTGAGTTTGGGCACCATTGCACTATATCCGACGATTAGCCGCAGCAGGTCACATGTTGCTGGTCCCTCCCCTTGTTGTTTCCAGTTGCTAAAGTGCCCTCACAAAAACTTTTCTGCTAGTGCTTTGTCATGTGAGCAATGGCTGTGGTTGCCGCAGGGATGTTCTGTAACCATGGCTAGGGCGACAGAGCTGTCAGAGCATTCTTTTTGAAATCAAAAATCGTAGAGCAGTCAGGGCAGGTTTAGTAGAAGGCAGGGATTACTACATGTACTCTGACTGCTCCCTGATTTTTGAAAAAAAAAAAAATGCCTTCCATCTTGCCCCGCACCAACTATGGCAGCAGCAGCACCCGCCCCAACCCTAATCCCGGCCCCTGTGTGGACCGGAGGCCTGGCAGTGGGGTTGGGGAGAGAGCCTCCCCCATGCTCAGCCTGCAGCAGTGGCTCCCGAGTCCCACAGGGTTGGGCCTGGTGCCCTGCTCCAAGTGTTGGACCTGGCGGGGGTGGAGGTCACAGAACCACTCAGATTTGGTCTACCAGATCTGCTGTCATGACAGAGAGTCACGTGGGCCAAACCCAAGGGGTGCTGTGACTTGGTTCTCAGGCTGCAATGCTCAGAGCTGGGAGCTGGGCTCAGCTCCCCTTCTCCCCCCCTTGACAGGAGCTGCCTCTGCGGGATGAGTCACAGACATAGGAAAAAAAATCCTGGACAAATGGGAAAATCATGCTCTCTGTCAAACCTGCTGCCTAACCATGACCATAAATGGAGAGGTGGGTCCTCAAGACAGCTGCTGTATTAAGAGGTGGGCCACACTATTTGAAAACCTCTAATATAGTGAGTAGTAAAGAGCAAATCCCAAACCCATTATACAGCCTGTGTAGTTGGTCTAGGCGCTGCATGCTGCTCTGTGGAGGACGTGGAGTTAAAAAAAAATCCTCCCGACCCTAGTTCTTGGGAGTAGGACAGTAAAGTAGCCATGAGGCTGCAGATGCCTCCTCAGTTATGTGCCCCTGGGCACAAGGGACAAAAACAACAGAGGGATCCTTGTAGCAACACCAGCTCAAACCCCAGGCCTGTCTCCTGCATGTGAACATACTGGTTGCCACAGAGAAGCAAATCTCTACCCCATATGGAGAATGTGCACCCGCCAAACCCTCCTCAGCTCCACTGCTTGGAGGTCTTTGATACTTGCAGGGGATGGGAGCAGGAGCTGTCTGCTATGCAGAAGAGTACATGTGAAGCATGCCCAGTGCAAATGAATCCCTTGCCAAGGAGCAATCCCATGCGATGAATGCAGTATGAAATGTGAATGCAGAGCAGGCTTCCTGAGGGAGTTCGGGGAGGGGGAGGAAGAGGGGAGACAAATGATAGGCTGAGAGACGAGGTTTATTTGCCCTCTCAGCCTGGAAACAATGTTGGACTGTAGGATTCCCAGTTACCCTATCAAGCTGCGCTGCTTCTCCAGTGCAGGTGCAAGGTATGAAATCATGCAGACCATGCATTCCCACTGAGGAATGTTGAGTGATGGCACTGACTGTATCTGAGAGGTTAGCAGCTCCCTCCCAAGGCTGATTAGTTGCCAGTCATTCACTGAAATTCTACATGGCCTTTCAGGTAAAGGGAAAAAATTTATCTTGACTTATGCTGTATCTTTCTGTCTAGAAATTTAGCTTTGAAAGCAACCTGTACCTATGATCTATTGAAGCCTCTCCTCCTATAATTCTACTGTGACCTTTTCTCCATCCTTCCAGGAAGGCTTTCAAGATGAGACCGAAAAGTTACTAGCAGCTGTTTTTCTGAAGTCATCACGGGCAAAGGACTTTGGACCGACACTACTCTAGTGGTCAAACATGGGGGAGGGACCCTTCAAAGCAGTTTGCACCAATGAAATGAGAAAACAGTGCTGTACTGTGGGGAAGATACGAACACCACCTGGGATTATGCTCACAGGTGTCACTTTTCAGGGCAAGGGCCAAACACCCAGACAGCAAAGAAGTCATTAAAAAAAAAACAAAAAAACCCAGAGGGTTGGCCAAAGTAAGAACTTACTTAGATCACCACCAAAGATGAAAATTGATCAGAACCTGGATTTTAATTGTGATGTGGGAAAGTTTGATTAATGTTTGTGGGGGTGGTTTTAAGAACATTTTTTTCAGGTGCCAGTGCCCTCAGCCCATGCTAGTTTTGGGCAGGACTAGAAATGCTGAAATGCCTTGGGAGAGGCTGGTTTCTTATGTTATTTCTGCCTATTGATGAAAACTCAAAGTGGTGAAAGTCTCTTGAGACTACCTGAGATTTTCCAAACCGGATACGTTTTGTTCAACTTTGATAAACACCCTCGGAAATGTTGAGGTTTGTTCATCATTAATTGAAACACTGGGACTGTGTCCTAAATACCCTTCAGTCTTCTAGATCCAGACAAAAACTTACCGAGTCAAAGAAGCATCTCCAGTAGTTCAGCAAACAGAAAAACCACTATACATGAGCAAGTCCGTTAGATATATTTCAAAAGAAGTTACGGTTGCACTTACAAGTCAATTAATCACAATATCTGTCCTTAAGAAAGAGGCTGCCATGAAACCCACTGAGACATGAAATACAGTGTTACTACTAGCTTGGTACGAGAAGCCTGATGCATGTTATTTAACATGAGTTGAGCCTTTTAAGACAATTCTTCACTTACTCTGAATGCAATCAGGTTTAAACCACTGACCATGGCTGCAGATTGATGTCAGAGCTACTGACTCAACCATTAAGACAACAGAGTGGGTTTTTTTGGACTAAATGTAACTTGTTCCCCCCCCACACCCCTGGAGCTCTCATACACAAATTTTAAAGGTCATTTCAAAGGCAGTGAAAATAGAGTGCATGGCCATAAAAAAGAATGTTGCCCCCGCCCTTATGATGACTATGAGACATTTTCTAAATGTGCTCAGTTTGATAGTTACAGCCCAAATCTTTTATGTGCCTCTAAGCCAGTTTCCAAGCTTTAGTGATGATACAGTCACTGGTATAGGAAATTTGGCTTCTAAATGTTTTCTTTAGTCTTTGGGGGGAAAAAAGTCTTCAAGCAGTTTTAAAAGTGTCGATCCTCTCAGTATGCAGTGCAGGCATTAACCAATAAAATTATTCACCTTGAAGAAACCATCTGCTGTCATTAAGGACACTGCCACGTTTTTTTCACTTTGAACAGTCCCCTGGGATGCTCTAAATGCCATTAAAATACTGTGGTTCCCATTATCTTTATGCTAGATTCACTTTGTATAGGAAAAACATGACAACAACAAAATAGGCAGGGATTTCACTAAGTCTGTTGGTGTGTGTGTGTGTGTGTGTGTGTGTGTGTGTGTGTGCACATGCATAAATAAAGTTATTTAATTATTCTTTGCAGAAAATTTCCATCTTCAGAACACTGTTTTTTAAAATTATTTCTGCTGATCCATGAGGATGATTTGACTTGGTGATCTGTGACTGTTCAAGTAAGTTGGCTTGATTGATCACAAAGGGTTGCGTTGCAGGATCAGGGCTCTTGATGTCCATTGCTGGTGTGTGTGACAGCTGTGCTTAGCTGATGTGCTGTATTGCTAGGTGGCATGTGGCTACGTTCTGTGGAGGTTAAGCAGTGAGCAGTTCTGCTTAGTCAGCGTGCTTGCAGAGACGCCTCACTGTTATGCGGAACTGCAGTGAAGAAAGGTTAGCGTTAATCCCTGGCCATCTATCTCCTTTTTCCTCATCTACTTGATCACTGAGGACAGAGCAGCTCCCAATGAAATGGCACTTTTCACTCTGAATATTTGTGCCCTTCCTCTTTGCCTTGAGCCAGTCCTTCATAAAAATACGATGCTTGAGAACGGTGCGACACACTTTTGCACAGCGAGAGATCCATCATGGGTGAAAGAAAATTGTCTCTTGTTCCTCAGCTGAGACTATGCCAGTAGTACCAGTCGAATGCCGTCCAAAACTCACCTTCACCATGAGCAGCAGTGCGAGTAGGCCGGTATGCGCCGGTACACCGTACCAGCAAGATATTTATAGCCGGTACGGCATACCGGAAAGACACAGGAGGAGCCGGTGGTCCCACGCCTCCTCTTTGGCGTGGCTGTGCCACCCCCCACCCCGCCCTTTGCTCTTCCACAGAACTGCCTCTCCTCCAGTTCCATCTGTACCGCAGCAGCCCTGCTGGAGGACAGGGCTGGGGAGGCAGGGCTGGGGGCAGTACAGTCACCGGAGGAGCTGCTGGCGTGGGGCTGCCCAGCAGCTTCGCATTCTGCTCCTTTCCCAAAGTCTCCAACGCAGCAGGAGGACAGAGCACCCCACCCCACAAGTAACGTGGGTGGATCATAGGAAGGGGACAGGGAGAGTGTGGAGGCCCCGGGCTGGGGGAGGGGCAGGGAGGAGTCACATGGAAGGTCACGTGGCGAGGTCACGTGCTCCCCCTTAGCTGGTGGCTCCCTCCTGCACCGGTAAGAAATTGATTTTACTTGCACCAGTGACCAGGAGCTGTTCCAGCACTAACTATACCTGGGATAATTGCTGATCTTTTTTTTTTTTTTTACTGCCTCCTCCTCTATTGTGCCTTTTTTTTGGTTCTTTTGCTGCCCTTTAAAAAAAAAAATCATCTCCTTGGCTCCTTTGTGAGAAAGGACATAGGACTGCAGCTCAAGAGATAAATGATTGGCAATGTTCCAGGAATGTATGTTTCAGGATCATTTTTTGCTATCAAATCATCTTACAGGCAGTATGACAGGCCTGTGTATCCAGCTCAGTGATGAATACTCAGACACATTTGAAATCCAGGGCACTGTCACCTTGCCAGCACTCTGCATGTACAGGGCCAGAATCTGGAGGCACTGGCTGTGTGAAGGAAGAATTTGAATAAGGAATGTCTTGGTTCATTTACTCAGTTCTCCCCCTTCTCTGCCATAGAGAACAAGGATAAAAGGGAAAAATAAGAGGCTGGGGGAACAAGGGGGAGCAAAGGATGAACATTGTTTTTTTAATGGGTTGACCCAAGTAATGGAGCCTTATTTTTTTAAACCCATTGTGTTTTTTTGAGGTACTTAGGTTCTTCTTTCTGAGAGACGAGTAGTGTTTATTTCATGGAATCCATTCAGAAGAGCTGGGCCCTTTCTTAAAACAAGTCACATTGAACCGGTATTTGTCACGAGGGGGTTTATAGCACAATGTTCAGGAGATACAGCGGAGCGGAGTGCAAGAGAAAGTGAACTGGATAGGAGGAGCCGCTCTGTAAGTGAATCCATGCAAATCAAACTTCAGACCATTTTCTGAAGTGTGGCAGAAAAAATTGCAGATGGGCCAATCCACTTTTGCAGACTTAATTCCCAGCACCCCACTGGGGTGTGACTGCTTTGCACTGCACTATCAGCAGATTTTGGGCTTAACACCTGCAGAGCCAGCAAGAGAGGACCGAGCCACCTGGGGTGGGAGGGGGCAGAGAGGAGACATAGCTTGGGAAAAGAGACTATGTTTGGCATGGCCTTTGTCCTACCAATCACTAACAGCCATATTGACTCCTTATGGCCTTTGGTAGCAAGTACACCTTAAGGTCAGAGCCATATAAATCAGTGTAGCTGAATACACTGATAATACTGGCAGTGATCTTTATTGAAAACTCATGATATCACATAGGAAGATGATATTGGTGCTTCATAGGTAATTCTATCAGAAGGGTAATGCCATGCTTCTTTCTGTGACTGAAGAAAGCAGGAGAAGAGAGACATTTCTGAAGCAATTAGGGCTATAAAATCTTGTAGAGCAAGAGGCTAAAATTCTATCACCTAATTCCTAGAAAGCACAAATGGTCACACTCGGGTTCCAAGTGTGTTTACAATGGGTTAATAGATGGTGTAACAGAGAGTTCCTCACTCGTTATGGAGTCCACCAGATCAATAGCTTGTTTATAACCCTGGTTTATAACAGACTATAGTACCGTCTAGTACACATGCCGCTGTCTGTAACGTGCTCATAACATTTAATAACCCTTAGGAACGTGTGACGGGTTGCCCCCATTAGGATCCCACCTGATGTGCTGAGATACCACAGAGCCTGTCTGTTATGCCAGCCTGGGCACCCTTGTTACCTATCTTGCTGAGTCAGGCTATTAAGCCTCCTCCAGCACACACCCAGGCAGGGCCACACCCAACTGCAGAACGATACAGACCTTGAGATCAGTTCTGGGAAGACTCAGCTTAAGGGACTTGCCCCAACACTCAGGTGTCCACCTCCCTTGGAGTGCAGACCCAAAGGCATATTATGAATCCCTCAATGTGGAGAAAGGTATGTGGAGGAAGCCTCTTCCCTCCCACCCCCGCAGTTATGAACTGTAAAAACGGGGTTATATTATAAACAAGTTTATTAACTACAAAAGGTGAATTTTAAATGAATATAAGGGATAACAGACAGAACAAAGCAGATTATTGAGCAAATAAAACAAAACACACAAGCTAAGCTAGTTTCACTAAAGAAATTGGTTACAAATAATAATTTCTGACCCTAGATATTGTTGCAGGCAGATTACAGGACGTCTTGAAAGGCAGCTGCACTGGTCTCCAGCTTAAGACCTCAGGTGTTATTACTCACAAGCTAGACGCCCTTCCAGCTTGGGCTTAACCCTTCTCCCCAGATCAGTTCTTGCTTGCAGGTGTTTTTCAGCGTCTCTTTGGGTGGGGACACAGAGGAGAACCACGAAGATGTCACTCCCCTGCCTTATATAGCTCTTGTGAATGGTGGGAACCCTTTGTCTCCCCGTGGCAGAACACTGGCATTCCAAGAGGGTGGATCCAGTCCCAGGTGACTCGGACCCCTGTCTCAGGAGGGCTGTGGCAGCCATTACTCGTAGACTATCTGAAGCATCCACAGGAAGACTAAGCTCTTTCACAGTCCATTGTCTTTGCTAATGGGCCATTAGTCCTGTCTGGCTTTTCCACTGTTGTACCTGAAGGGCTAGTTGAGGGTGACACCCAAAGTAACACATTTGAAATACAGATACATAGTCAATATTCCTAACTTCAGATACAGAAATGATACAGGAATACACATTGGCTAATCACATTCAGTAAATCATATCCTTTCCAGGGATATCTTACTTGAGCCATCTTGCGTAAAGTATATCTCAGTGATGTCATATCCATATCATAAGCATATTTTCATAAAGAATATGGAGTGAAACCTCACAGAACCATTTTAAAATAGCACTTCAGTACCAAGTGTGACCACGTAAGGTTTTTGAAGACTGACACCACCTGCCTTCCATTTCAACCATTTCTTAATCTGTTCACCTGGGTTTTTTTTTTTAAAATCACTATGGGCAGTAGGAATGTCCTTTAAGGAAAGTCACAAATATTATGGACTGGGCATTTGCCAGCCAGAGCCAACTTTGCATCCAGTCCTTTTCCCCGAACACAGTCAATTACATACAGTAGGTGGATCAAGTGATGAAGGAGAAAGGAAGCCACAGGCTAGATAGAAAGGAAGCAGAGGGCCATCAGCCATCTGTCCAGACTGCTGAGATCAGGTGATGCTGGTCTGGCGACAGCATGCCATGCCAGTCAACGCTTGTACCGCCTTTGGGGCAAAGACACCAAGAGCAGAGAGAAGTGTTGGAAGGACAAAGTGAAAAAGAATCTAGAGGATGCAGAGTGAAAAATAGTCCTGGAGTCTGCAGCAGGGGAAGAAAGAGGGGCAGAATCGGGCCTGGGTGGGAGAGAGATCTGAGGCCAGATAGAGTGAGGAAGCAAGCGCTAGTGAGTTAACAATGTAGGCATACATTCCCTGGCGCTTATGGCTTGAGCATACCTGGCAGTGAGTCCTCCAGGTGCTCAGCATCCCACAAGTCAAAATTTACAAAGCTGCCACCTTATCTTCTTTGACGTCCTGCCTTAAAAATACCTCTGCTTTGACACCTACAAATCACTCCTGTTTGGCAGTTTGTGAGCTGAGACTTCTGCTTTCCGTCTCTGTTTGCTTTATTCTTACCTCAGTTTCCCAACACTCCCTGAGCCCTCCAATTCAGTTTGTCTTGTTCACCTGTTGTGTCTGGTCTGACTCTGGGACAGGGCCTGTCTTCTTCGTTACATGCCTCTACAGCAACTACCGCATTGGGGCCCTAATCTTTGATTGGGATTCCCAAGTGCTACTGTAATGCTACTAATAATAGTAACAACAGTACAACTGCACTGAGCGAATCCACTGAGATGCAGCATTTGGGCTGAATGGCAGAAAAGGAAGAGGGTTAAAAAAGCAAAGCTCAAATTGTGATAGCATTAGAAGCAGTTCAAACTGCGGTGGATGTCCTGCAGTGAGAGCTATTTATCAGTGAGAGATATTTATTATGTAAATGTAGAACTACATTATTTCATTAACAGTATATTACATTTTGATTAATTTATCTTGGAAAAAATGTGAATTCGTTTCAAAGTTCTGAAAGGCTTTTCAATGCATCTAAAGACTTGTTGGAAATGATCCAAAACTGCTTTGGATTTCCGACCAGCCAAAGTTATTAATTTTTTTCCCCTTACTACAAAAGCCCTCAAGCTTAATTTTATGAAGTGAGTGAGGAGCCGCTCCTGCTAATAACACTTGTTTTGATTAATATTAATCACCCATTCTGAAACAGATGTGGCGAAATGAAAAAAAAAGTCCTTATTAAAATACAAGACAAATCAATGTAAATGTGAGACGTGGAGAGAGATGAAGGAAGGCTACCTTTTTTTATCAGCGAACGCTACAGGGAAAAGAGTGGGGAAAAGGAGCAAAGAAGAGAGACACCATAGAAGTTAACAGAGGATAGAACACGTGCACCGACTATAAGTTTCAGGCGCAAACCCGACAAGAGTACTGAATTAAAAGCAATTGCATTGTGGCAGGTGTGATATAATAAGCGTACAATAATGAAGCGGTAAATGAGCTCACTCTAGTGTCATTATTGTTCTACGTATTTATAAGGTGTCCAACACTGTAGTTTCTGGGTACACTTTCCACCAATTAGATTAGAACCAAGAATAATTCCAGCTATGCTTTTCTATCCATGGGGTTAATGGTCCTGGCTCAACTTCCTTCCAGAGACCGAATATGGCAGCTAGTAGTTGCTAGAATTAAACAGAGAATTTCAGAGCCTACTGCCAGTGGAAAGACTGGACAAAGATGTGTCTGATTCCGAATAAAGCTGGACTGTGGCTCAAATCTTTTCCCGTCAAGATCACATTCCAGAGGCGAGGATCCATACAGAGAATATCCTGCTCCTGTAAGAATGCTAAGCAAAGTGTTCTTCTGACAACATTTGTCGTGGTGGAACCAGTCTCTGAGGATTTGTCAAAATTAGAGATCAGGGTTTGCTAATACTTGCCCAGCTATGGTCTATCCCCTAGTGTGGACATAGGTAAAACCTTTCAGCTCAATTTAGCTGGTGGAAACAACTTTAGAAGGCCCTGTAGACAATCATAACTATGGAGTTTTCCACAGACGTTGCCGGGACTCTGTTTGCATTCACATGGTCCTCAAAAACCTGAGAGCAGTGGCTATGTCCATGGACTCCCCATGGTCTGCAGAGGTCTTGCTTGTGATCCACAAAACCATCCGAACAGACAGAAAATACTCCAAGATACGTTGGGAGCTTACATGATCCACAAGAGAATTCCTCTCTTATAAAACAGTCTACCTAAGAAGCGAGCCAGAAACCACTGTTTAAAGATTTGAAGGTTCTCCATTTCTAGCTACTGGGTAGTGATGTTGATCAGTGCAATAACAATCATTATTGTGAGTGCCTGTTGAGTATTTTTAGCTGTTGAGATGACATGGGAAGAAAAAGTTTTTACTTTACGATGGTAGTAGAAGAAAATGTAAAGCAAATGCTGCATGCAGTAGCTCAAGGATATATGCTGAAGCAAACACAACATTACTGTCTGAATAAATGACTTTGAAACCCTCACACACACCATATAACCCCTAGAGCTGTGTCGGAGATTAGCGTGGAAGACAAGCCTCAAGTCCTTCAATAGCATTTAAACTCATCTGACGCTGGCTTATGCTGCAGTAGCTATAAACGCTGCATGTTCTGCAAATGCGGGGTGGTTGAACGGCTTGAAAACAGTCCCCTGTCCCACAGTTACACATACATTAGGCTAGTCTTTTCCTAAATACTGGGCCTAAGAAAGACACCATATGCTGTGGAGAGAAATTGTATGGCTCAAGTGATGGGTATTGGGATACGACTGGTGTCTTTCACCTGAGGGGCCATAGAGATACACCTGCTTACACCATGAGTTTGGTCAGAAGTGATCAATGGCTCACTTGTGAGCCTGGCTGCATGCCTGCACAAGGGAGTTAGGGGCCACAGAGCATGCCCAGGGGTGGAGGAAGAACAGCTGCTACCAGGCATCTCCCTCCCACCCCCCGCCACACACAAGTGGGTGGTGACTGCTGGGTAGAGGGCCCTGAGGCTTAGCGTCACTCCCGCAACATGCTGACCTGTGCATTGCCACCAGTGCAGAAGGCAAAGCAGCTTGTGACTCTTAGGGGTCCGGCCTTGCTCCTGGGGCAGGCCACTGGGCTCTGAAGCGACAATCCAGCTCACAGGGCCTGGAAGTTGTTATCATCAGCTGGCTGTTCAAAGGCATCGTGACACAAGTAGAACTGAGTGAATTATTCATGGCAAATTATTTACTCAATGAATTTATCCTCTCGCTCTTCTCACGGAATGCCCGTGAACAAAAGAATATGGCCCCAGATTGATTTTTTCATTTGAAGTTCCTTGACAAACTTTTGCAAGGTTTCTTTAAAAACAAACAAACAAACAAAGCTACTGAATCCTCGGTCCCAAAGGAAAGCTGCAAAAGACGAGGCCAGGAGCTTAAATTCATAACTTTGCTAGACACTAAAAATCATGCACTGAACAGACACACTGGATTAATGGCTTATTACAACAACCTGTAACCCACTACCCCCTGAACCCAGCTTTTTGTCTCCTTCCCCCCTATGACTGGAGACCTGTTAACTGGCCACTTCACCTTGAAATGTCCCTTGAAATATGTGTTAACTACCTATGCTGAACAATCTGTTCCACCTTGTATTTAGCTGTGACCCTCGGAGTACATCTCCCAGTCCTGAAGAAGAGCTCTGTGTAAATGCGAAGGCTTGTCTCTCACCAGCAGAAGTTGGTCCAGTAAAAGATATTACCTCATCCATCTTCTCTCTCTAAGAGTGGTCTACACTAGGAAATTAGGTTGGTATAACTACACCACAGAGGTGTGAAAAATCCACCACTGTAAGTGACTTGGTTATACTAACCTAATCCCTGGTGTAGACAGCACTCGGTCGATGGGAGAATTCTCCCATCAACCTAGCTACCGCCTCTCGAGGAGGTGTACTACCTACGGCAGTGGGAGAGCCTCTCCCCTCAGCATAGGTAGTGTCTTCACTGAAGTGCTCTGGCTGCGCCACTGTAACGTTTTAAGTGTAGACCGGCCCTGACTGTAAGCACGGAGTAACGCCATGGAAGTCTCATCTGTTTACCTTGTAAGCTCACTCAGTCACAGATGGTTTTTTTCCTATGTGTATGTACAGCACCTAGCACAATGAAGCCACAATCCTGATTGGGGACCTGAGGGCTACTGTAATAACAATCATTAATAATAAGTGCTGAGTTGAATCAAGGTCAGAGTGCTCCGCACCTTGCAGGACTGAGCCCTCAATCTCCACTATCTTTCTTGAGGGGTAAATTCATTTATCCCTCCCCCCCCCGCCCAAACAAATCATAACAAAAAACCCCTCAAAAGCCCCAAATGTTATAGTAGAAATCAAAATATGAAAAAGAACCTTGAGGGAGAGGAGAAAAACACCATTATTAGTCCAACGAGAGAATAAGGGTTTGCAAACCAAAGAATAATTTCATTTTTATACCCCCATGCCGTTTAAATCTTTCCATGCATTATGAAAAATAATTAAATAACCTCCCCCACCCCACCCCCCAAAAAAGACCCAAAGCGATCTAACCAGCAATGTAAGTAGCTCAAGGTTCAGGTGACAGCAGCTTTGCGCTTGTGGTTTCCAATGTTGCCAGCAGCCTTTTGTGGGGTTATTTCCCTGTGTCTCATTACAGCCCATTCATTATGGTTCATGTATTATAGATTTCATGTTACATTCAGGAAAAAAAACACAAACACTCTTGGCAACCTCCATTACATTCTGCAATTAATTTGTTTTCTCACAGAGTGCTTGTATTTACTATGAGTGATAATCATACATATGCATGAGACCTTAAGTGAGGGCGAATGTGCTTAGGAGCTAATACAACAGGAGTTTTGCCTAGAAGAGATGTCAAAATCCGTTCACTTTTGTTATATCTGAGTAATTTAATTTCTTCTACACTGTTATTAGGGCAAGTACGAAGTAACATTCTTTGGCATAATTGAAGCAAATCCCAGCAAGACGAGAGGATAACAAAACCTTGCGGTCTTGCCGTGTCAGATTCTTACCTACAGGACAGGGTAGGCAAGTACATTTTTCTTGTGCTGAATTAAATTATCCTGTTGAGTTTATTAACCTGTTATGAGCCATGATGTGTGTATTTACTGCTGGGTCTTTTCATGTTTTGGGTTTACTTTAATCCCCGCTCCCCTCCTCCCACCCACCCACTCCGATGTGTTAATTTTGACCTGTCACACCTCTTTCCTAGTCAGTCCTAGGCCACCAGGCCATAGACAATTGGCTTCTGCCTTCAACATTCAGGAACGGATTATAGGATAGCCAAGGAATCCTGGAATTGGCAAAGGGGTGAATTGTGGGAGTCCTGAGGATTTTTACCTGTCCTCCCACAATCCAAGGGGGCAGAACCGTTGACCCAAAAAGCCTGCAGTTTGCAGGAACCATAAGATACAACCCAGAAGTCATTGCAACTAATACAACTGAGGGTAGCACCCATGTAGGTGTAGGGCATGACAGCAAAGATGCAGAGCATGGCTGAGCACTGCAAGCTAACTTATTTACGATAGGGTTAGTCAGTTTAATTCTGCACAATAGATGTAAGCGCTGCAGAAAAAGTGATTTTTAAATCACTCGTGACCGCAGCTGTGCCAATCTTTTACAATGTAACATCCAAACAACATAAAGGTCACCTAGCTGCAGGTTAAAACTCAGGCCACCAATAACAGTGTTTGCAAAACTTTTTTGTCCCCCTACAATCTTTCATTGAAGCTCAGATTTCAACTTTTTGACGACTCGGGAGAGGTGCAAATTTGTCCAGGTGGGTTTTGTAGCTTTGTAATGAAAATAGCACTAGGTGGGGACAAAGTAGGATGTCTGAAAGGAACAAACTCTTGCAGAGCTCATAACCACACAGAAGGCATGGAGCATAACACGACTCACTTCATTCCGAGTTTTTGCTCTGCCATATTGGTTTAAATGGAAACCTGTGAACAGGAACTGACAAAAAATTAGCCAAACAGTATGTGAACCAAGAGAGGCAATTTTCATATGTCTCAGAGGTGCACTTTGGTCATGAGAAATGGCTTGAGGCTTATCTGTACCACTTTGGTCTTGAAATGTCACAAGACACAGCTATCTCCTGAGACTTCCAGTTCTTCATCGTTTTGGAAGACTGAGAAATAGCCAATACATAAAAGGAATCTTGGCCTTTTATGGGATTGCTTACAAGTCAGGGAAGCATGTCACACACCTACTCCTTAGGGGCAGCATATCACCTAGGCTGTATCACAAGCTCTGAGGGGTGTGATAATTTGAAATGCCACTTTCAGACATCAGGTAAGTGACCAACCAACACCTACCAACCTACATGAAATGTGCCAACATACCACACTAACTACTACTTTCTCTATAGCCTACTCACTTGGTAAGACTGAACATGATTTAGACGATGTGTGTGTGGCATCTCAGTTCATTTTGTGGTCCCCAATTTCAAGCCACGTGCCTGGGAGTGGAGAATCCCATTTGCCTCTCATGAGATGTCAAACTCCTTGGCTCCCTTCCACAACCTTTGGGCAGGAAGGAATTAACCCCAGAAATAAATACTGCACTCAGATACCAAACCAATGGCATTATCTGGGCCAGGACAAAATCTCAGTTCATGCCAGGGATGCTTTGGGTGCTAATACTGAGGTCACATTACAATACACAACCCCAGAGATGATATAATGTATCAAGTTCCCAAAACTTGATTACATAGGATAGGTTTACTCTGTATATTTAAGAGCCCAAACTGGCTCTAGTCCCAGTCTCTTAGGGTCAGGTGTTTAAAAGTCTTTAGGCACCTACTGGGATTTTCAAAAGCATCTAGGCACCTAATGCACATTAGGATCCTAGTGAATTCAAATAGCTTTACAAAGCTGGCCCTTTGTCCTTGAGCAATGATTGCTGATGCTTGGGCATTGTGTGAGCTTGGAGTGGTAAGATACAGTCTCTGCTGCATTGTCTAGCATGTGTCTCTGATCACTGTGCTGGCCAGGGCTCCTCCATTGGGTTGGGGCTTCTCCTTCAGCCTTGTTGCAGCTGACCTGCTCCCTACACTGATCCCCCAGCCTTGGGTTCAGTTGTGACTGGGCCGGCTCCATCCTCCTCCTCCAGATATTGCCACTACTGCTCTTGCCTCACTCTCTTTTCATTCCTGCCCCTGTCAGTGGACTGTCCAAGAGCCAATCAGGTGCTTTGCAACCAATCCTCTGACCCACTTGGGCAGGGTTGAGACCCCCCGCTGTAGTGGCATTCCCCACCTCCAACTTGTAACTGTGAGGGCGATCCAACATTGGAACAAACTTCCAAGGGACTCCTCCCCTCCTGCCGTCTTCCAAGCAGGACTGGCTGCCTTTCTGGAAGACGTACTTTATCGAAGCACAAATGAGTGGATTCAGTACAGGGGTAAGTGGGTGAAATTTAATGGCCTGTACAGAAGATCAGACTAGATGATCTAATGGTCCCATCTGGCCTTAAATGCTGTAAATCTATGAAACAGGAGGTGGCCTGGCAGCAGGAAATCTAGGATGGGATTTCCTCCAAGTTCCCTAGCCAACCAGGGTTCTGGGGACTTTGCCCATCCCCTAATCAGTCAGGGCCCAGGGAGATAGGGCTGGTTAGTCACACTGCTGCCATATGTATATAGCATTGGGGCTCCACACAGATGATCCAACACAAGAATTATAAGAATTTTAGTCTTTGTTTGATTCTTACCACTACAGGAAAATATTGTCTGGCATAATGCATGGTGGTGAGAGGAGACCTAACCTACATTCCCAGCTCTGCTTGTGATGCCGCTGGACTCTTCTACACCTGACTGTTGGTAACAGTGGCAAGTCACTTCCATCCCTTTTCTACCTCAGTTTCCCCATTTGTAAAATTGGGGTAAATAATGGTTAACCACCTTTGTAAAGTACTTTGAGGTCATCATACAAAGAGAATTGTGTAGGTGGAAAATATTATAAAGTATCAAATACAACAACACTCTATTTATCAGAAAGAAAAAAATATGTATATCAAATTATAGGACTTATGCAATGTATGACATCTCATTGTACAGTTTAGCCTGGGGAAGTCATTACATACAGTAGTTCCAGACAGAAAATCTTGCAATTCATCCACGCAGAGCTTGCCGGAAGGAAGAATATTCCATAAACCAAGTTCAGGGAAACTGCAGCTTGGAAATCTGCTTATGTTGGCCATGCACAAATTAGTCTTTCCCTTATGTGGTATTTAAATGCTATCCACTCTGTGGGTTCCTGAATCAGTGAGAGAATAACAATTCATTATTGGAACATACTGTAAATTTCTGCTCTCTAAGAGGAACTAAAATGAATACAAAACACAGAAGAACAAAGGAGGGAGGTTTCCTAAGTGAATCAGTCAGAACTGCAGCATTCTTGCATGAGCTGTATGTCTCTTTTATAAAATTCTGCCATTCTTTTATTTTTTTAATTGTTTCGCTCCAACATTATTGCAGCGTATTTGAATGATAGGGCTGTTTAATTGTGTCTGACAGTAATAACCCTTTCTAAAGGAAAGTAGTAAATAACTTTGCCTTTTTTTTGCTGCAATTTAAAATATCAGTGTGTGAATTTAGTTCTTATGAAAAATGCTGCATTGGCAGGCCGAGAGAGTGAAGATCTCTTTATCTACAGAAGAGTAGCTCATGGACAGCGACAGCAACCATGTGGCTATCCTACATAACCCTACCAATGAGCCACCACCCGAACCTGGATGTACCACTGTGGGGATCATTAGAGGATAGGTCAAATTTCCATGACTATTAAACTCTTTGGCCTCGCGATAGAGACTGTGAGCAAAGTTGCCAATCACTGCCAGCTGTGTTGGTAGTTTCACTGCTAATAAAGGCATTTATGTACAAGATACTTGACTAAGACAGTCAGCCCATTTCACATATTCCAGAGGACAGCCAGGGGATGTTAACTGATGGTGATAGCCATCTGGGCTCATCAATAGAATCTTGCTTTGAAATATGTTACTTGGTATGTTAAAAAAAGACACAACCTTGCCCACTCTGATGTGTCCATCAATCAATGGCCAAACACTCTGGGACAAATGAGCATACACGAGCACCACTCCGCTGAAGTGAGTTGCAATAGCTTACTTACCTGGCCTTTTCAGTGGCCTTAACTCTAGTGTAATCCCCGTATGAAACCAAACACACCATCAATACAAAGAGTGTTATTTCACCAAACTTGAGCTTATGATACTGATCTGACACACTACTAGTAATAACAAAATTGTGAGCCAGAATGTTGCAATAAATACCCCTAGCAGCACCACACCCCTAATCCTGGCGCAGTGTGGTGGGGAAGTGGGGGGATAACTGGAGAGCAGGCCTGTCTTGCACTCTCCCTGCAGTGGCAGCGCCTGTTCTGAGGGCTGCCTGGTTCCCTGCTTCAGGCATTCCAGCCTGGTGCATGGGATCGCAGCGCCACTCAGGGGTTTGGCCCTGAGTGAGGGGTGTTGTGACCTGGCACAGGGGGTTGCAGCAACCGCTCATGGCTGGCCCCCTTGGTGTCACGATTTCTGTGGGTGCAGCTAAAGCCACCCCTGAGCAAATGCTGGCTTCCAAGGGAGCCTGAGTGATGAAAGGCAACAGTGTAGCAATGAGAAAAACAAGCCCTCTAGCTCTCCCAGCCGCCTGCTCCATTCAATGAAGGCACGTTAGATTATTCCAAGAATGACTGAAACATTCACACATTTATTTCCTCCCCCTCCCCCCCAGGGGTTGGCAGGTGCTGTTCCGTTGGAGTGTGGCTGCAGAAACACAGCTGGAGGATTTTCACAGCAGCCTTAGCAACACCAGGGAGGGAATGGGAGAGCGGTGGATGCCTTCAAGAGTTAACAGCAGACTTAATTAAAAATTCAATTTGCTGCATGCTATGCCCTGCATGCTGGAGAAGTAGGAAGTGCTCATTGACGCGCAAGCAATTTCACATCCAGGCTTTCTCTGGTGTTAAGTTGATCAGACACTCAGACATTTCAGCTCAGTGTGTGGAACTTTTTGTCATTACCCATCTACTGTGCCCAAGCTGAGTTTTCCTTTGCCTGTGGGATCAAAGATGTTTTAAAATCAGTTATAAGCTAACTTGCACATTTTTTTTTATCAGCCAAAGCACTTTTGATTTCTTTTGTAGGCAAACCGGGATACATGTCAGAATTCAGCAGGTACCTGCTTTGTACAGCCAGAGAGAGCACTTAGATCTGTGAGCCTGGCATTGTGCAGGGCAAATCCCAGAAAACTACTAACGCAACACATGGTAAATTGAAGACACTGGATGAAAAAAATTGAAGTGATACTTTAAATTACTTTAAATAGTGCTTCATGGCTTGGGTGAAATGCTCTTGTTAGATCATATAGCGGGGGAAAAGATAGACATTTTCCATGCCACCTTGAAGGTTAAAGAAAGATGCTGTTGATAGGGGCACAGGGGCTGAAAGAAAGATAGTTAAATTACCTGAAGCATTCATTTGTTGTCATAGCAGCCTTTGTGATGAAAACAAACTCGTCTAGAGAAGCTTAACACAGTTCCCACTGGCTCAGCCAGAAGGTGATTTCTCCATCACCTGACTGGCAGAGAGACACTTCAAGAGCCCCAGTTTGAGTTTTGCCAGCAGTAGCCTGCAAGACTGTGAGGGCAGAAGCTATAAGAACGGCCATACTGGGTCAGACCAAAGGTCCATCAAGCCCAGTATCCTGTCTTCTGACAGTGGCCAATGGCAGGTGCCCCAAAGGGAATGAACAGAACAGGTAATCATCAAGTGATCCATCCCCTGTCACCCAATCCCAGCTTCTGGTAAACAGAGGCTAGGGACAGCATTCCTGCCCATCCTGGCTAATAGCCATTGATGGACCTATTTTCCATGAATCTATCTAGCTCCCTTTTGAACCCCGTTATAGTATTGGCAAGGAGTTCCAGAGGTTGACAGTGCGTTGCATGAAAAAATACTTTCTTGTGTTTGTTTTAAACCTGTTACCTATTAATTTCATTTGGTGGGCCCTGGTTCTTGAATTATGAGAAGGATTAAATAACACTTCCTTATTTACTTTCTCCATACTACTCATGATTTTATAGACCTTTAGCATATCCCCCCCAGTTGCCTCTTTTCCAAGCTGAAAAGTCCCAATCTTATTAATCTCTCCTGACACGGAAGCCGTTCCATACCCCTAATCATTTTTGTTGCCCTTTTCTGAAACTTTTACAATTCCAATATATCTTTTTTGAGATGGGGCGACCACATCTGCAGGCAGTATTCAAGGTGTGGGTGTACCATGGATTTATATAGAGGCAATATGATATTTTCTGCCTTATTATCTATCCCTTTCTTGATGATTCCCAACATTCTGTTCACTTTTTTGACTGCCACTGCACACTGAGTGGATGATTTCAGAGAACTATCCACAATGACTCCACGATATCTTTCTTGAGTGGTAACAGCTAATTTAGACCCCATCATTATATATGTATAGTTAGGATTATGTTTTCCAATGTGCAATACTTTGCATTTATCAACATTAAATTTCATCTGCCATTTTGTTGCCCAGTCACCCAGTTTTGTGAGATCCTTTTGTAGCTCTTCGCAGTCTGCCTGGGACTTAACTATCTTGAATAGTTTTGTATCATCCGCAAATTTTGCCACCTCACTGTTTACTCCTTTTTCCAGATTGTTTATGAATATGTTGAATAGGACTGGGCCCAGTACAGATCCCTGGGGAACACCACTATTTACCTCTCTCCATTCTGAAAACTGACCATTTATCCTACTCTTCATTTCCTATCTTTTAACCAGTTACCAATGCTATGTCCTTGCTATGTATTTGCACAGTGCCTAGCCCAGTCAGGTTCCAGCCTCTAGGCATTATCTGTTATGCAGGAGGTCAGACTAGCTGATCATGATGTTCCCTTCTGCCTTTAAAAATCTCAAAATCTACTGCAATACAGACTGTAATCATACACTCTTTGTATTTATGGTGCGTCTTGTTTCATAAGGTGATGACACTCGAGTTTAGTACAGGGCACCCACTGAATCATAGGGCTACTGCCTCCCCCCTGCACTCACTTGACCACAATAATGGAAAAGGGGGGGGAAGATGGGTAGAGAGCCTTTCCCCTGGCAGACACAGGAACTGTCAGGAGAAAATAGAGAGAAACTAACTGCTTCAGGATCAAAGTATTGACTGGTACCAAAGAGAGAAGTTAATAGATATCGACTGTCTCTAGCTATGCATAGGTCACGTACTACAGGAAGATGCTACATATTCCCTCAAAACAGAATAAGACAAATGTCTTGCCACAATGGGCCAACTTTCAAATGCCCTGTATTGAACCAAGATGTCTCCTGCCCTCAGAAACTCTGTTCTTTTGCCATTCATTGAATTTTTATATACATGATTTGCTGTAATCTGGGGATTACACTACTTGCCGTGGAGGGTATTCAGCATCTCGCGGGAGGTGAGTGGCCTCTTGCCAGGATGGGCCTGAAATCTCTCAAACAATCCTATAATTTATGTTAATTAAAGCTTAGTGATTATCTACTGTTTATCTGAGGACACTGACTGAGGAACAGGCCTTCCCTACTAAGGTATACACTCAGCTGCCACGTAATTAAGTCATAGTTACATAAGCAATGAACAAATGTGTAATGAGATTCAGATAATACATTAAGGTGATAAGGAAAGATCAGGCATTTAATTGGCATTGAACAAATTAGCTGCAGCAAATTAGGTATCAATGGACACATTTCCTACAATGTCAATTATTATTCTGAATATTAATTGAATCCTAATCAATTGTTTTTGCAGAACTCAAATATACACTGATATCAATAACTGTAATAATTTTATAATGCCCACATATGAATGCACTTAATGTACAGAAAAAGATATGATACCCTACATGATAGCCCTGCTCCTGAGAACTTAGATTGGCAAGGGCTGAGTGAAAGCAGAGGGGAAAAAATGTACATGCTACTGTTAGGGATGCAGTGGGGATCAGTTGATAAGGACTCAGGAGATCTATCGCCCAGGTGTGTTGGGTGACATTGGACAAGTCATTTTGCTGTGCTGTGCCTCAGTTTCTCCATCTATCAATGGAGCTAATGATACCCTCTTTGTCAGAAGCTTTGGAATGTGCCGATGAAAAATTCTATATAATGGCTACATTCGTCCTTCGAGTTTGGTGCAATTCCATATTGTTAGCAATGGCTCAATTTCTAACGTGGTTCTCAATGTTTGCAAATTGAGCAACCCTGAATATGCTACCTGAGAAAAGCAGTAGCAGATTCCGGCTGCTGTAATACCAGGCCTGTAATGTAGAAAATAGCTCATTGTACAAACTCCTAGACTCTTTAATCAGCACATGCAATGCCAAGAGCACATAAATTCAAATTCATGGTGGATTCTTCACAAAGGAGTAACAAAGTACAGGGTGATCTGATCAAGACCCAAATACAGTTTGAATATAATTTATGAATTCAATAAAGGAGACACATCAGAGTTAATGTCTGTCACAATTCATAAGGTGAGAATAAAAGCTTGGAGACCAAAGACTTATTGCACCTTTAGATATACAATCCCCCAGGGCTCAGAGTTGGAATAAAAAAGATTGGGTTGGTAGAGACTTCAGTTTGGCAAGCTCTGGAAATATGCTATCTTCAAAAGCAGCAATGTCCCAAGGTGAATCCATTATGTATATAGAGAATACAGGATGCTGTACTGTAGGCAGTATAAAGATGTTGGAAGCATGAGCTTGGGGATTGTTGCTTTGGAGTTATGCAGGGCATTACAAATGAATACCAATAAAACCCCTATGCCCACCACACCGCCTGGTCATCTGTATATATGATCTAATTCACTGCCTTCCACCACCTTACAGTATTCTTAAACCTCCTCCAAGACAGCAGCTGGGGAAAACCCAACCTTATCCTTCCTGGTTTCGCCTGATTAACACGTATTAGATTACTTTTAGAGTGTTCTCTTCTTTTTTTACTCAGTACCAGTTGCCATTAATTTGCATGTTAGGATTGTCACTTTCTTATAGGATTTGTCTATCTTTCCGTTGATAACAAGAAACTTTGGCATATGCTTTCAGCCTTATCTTTTAGACTGCTTAATGAAAAATATCAGTTAGGTACAGATTGAGAACTAGAGGAAATTGGACAGTCCTTACAAGCAGACTTCAGTATTTTGCACAATATCACAAGGTTTTTTATGTCAATAATTAATACAAAAATAAATACTAATACTATTGCTTCCTACAGCTGTAGCCATAAGGAACTCTAAAAGAAACAGCAATGTTATTTTAATAGGCATTCATATTGTTTCTTTATTTTTGTATATTGCACAATTCCGTAGCACGTCATATCTTTCTTTAGAGAAAAAGGCATTTGAACCTATTCTCTTCATCCTATTATGGTACACATCTGAAAGTGACTCTCGGTAGAGAAAAGCTTAGCACATCTCCTGTTGACTCAAATCACAGTTGGTTCCCCTCTAAGCTTATTTACTTGAACAGCTACTCATAACATTCAGATCCCGTTGAGTTCATCAACAAGATGGCATGCTCTAAATCTGCTCTGAGTCTATTGCCAGACATGGAATGGGCTAGACTTTTAGTGGTGCCTTGAGCAAACATTAGTATGTAGATGTCCTGCCACTGATTTGAGTCCAACAATTAGCTATTGATACAAAAGGGCAGACACAATTATTTGCAGGTGCAAATTTGCTCATAGATTAAAATCTGGCCCATTTTGTTTAACTATGTATCTGGATTCTAGGCAAACACGACACTAGTAACCTGTGAGGCTTCAGACCTAAGATTAAGTGATGGACCTGAGTGAGGGAATTCAAGTTCAGAAGACAAGCTGAATGTCTGCAGTATGGAGGCACTGATTCACATTTCTAATTCAGGGCCATTGAAGCAGTAGTATCTGAACTTCCCTGACATTCAAGGGGGTTTGGATCTGATGTCCCAGGATAGGCCCATCTCTTATATTAAATGAAGGTAATTGGGGCAGTTGTTCCCCTCACACCATGTGTACCAGCAGGAAAGCAATTATGATGTGCAGTGGAATAATGGGCCAACAGTTACAAATAAAAAGCCACGTATTTTACAGCAAAGACACTAGATTAAGGAAAACTGCAGCCAAAATGTTAGGTCCACACAGCATGTAGTTCAGCTTCCAGAACCCCAGCAGTCTCATGCAGAGGCCATTAAAAACTCACCATTTGCACTGTGATTATTAGAGTACAATGATTAGGGCCCTACCAAATTCATGGCCATGAAAAACACGTCACTGACCATGAAATCTGGTCTCCCCCCCATGAAGTCTGGTAATTTGTATGTTTTTACCTTATACTATACAGATTTCATGGGGGAGATCAGCATTTCTCAGATTGGGGGTCCGGGCCCAAAAGGGAGTTGCAGGAGGGGGGTCAGAAGGTTATTTTAGAGGGGTGGCAGTATTGCCACCCTTACTTCTGCACTGCTGCCTTCAGAGCTGGGCAGCCAGGGGACGGCAGCTGTTGGTCGGGTGCCCAGCTCTGGAGGCAGTGCTGCCGCCAGCATCAGCCCAGACATAAGGGCAGAAGTACCGCACCCCCCTCTACAATAACCCTGTGACCCCCCCCCAACTCCTTTTTGGGTTAGGACCCCTACAATTACAGTACCCTGACATTTCAGATTTAAACAGCTGAAATCATTAAATTTATGATTTTTTAAATCCTATGACCGTGAAATTGACTAAAACGGCCCGTGAATTTGGTAGGGCCCTAACAATGATAGCAGAAAAAGGTGCCTGAAGTTAATGCTGAATACCCTCCAGACCTGTGGACCTCAGTGCGATAATGATGGTGCTCAGTACTTTTGAAAATCAAGCCAGATTTATTTAAGAGCCTAACTATGAATTTAAGAGCCTAATTTTTGACACCCTCTTCTCAAAATCTTGGTCCGTAAACATAGCTATTCTCTGATTCATTGGAAACCTTTCACAGACAGGTTCTCTGCAAGGCAAGCCGCATAGCCAAGCCTGCAAAAGTTTGTCCCTGATTTTGCTTTTAAAGCATTAGTTACCAACAACTTAGCTAATAACGCATTGCTCATGCAAATTCATTCTGCGCAGAGAAAC
Source organism: Trachemys scripta elegans (assembly GCF_013100865.1). Classification (NCBI taxonomy): domain Eukaryota; kingdom Metazoa; phylum Chordata; order Testudines; family Emydidae; genus Trachemys; species Trachemys scripta. The sequence continues at coordinate 13,720,227 of NC_048312.1, forward strand.
AAGTCTTGATGATTATAAAATGCTGCAATCACAGCATTGCTTCCGGCCAGCTGAGTGGAAATTCATCAAGCATTTGATATTTAAAACTGCTTCAGTGATGAATGTGTGCCTTCGTTTATGACTGTACACCAAGACGGGAGGAAAATGGACTACAAGAAAACGACTACATGATTGGAATCCCAACTGAAATCACGGACGGTAAAAACAGGGACATAGAATTTCACCCAGAGCTGGCTTACTGCACCGGGGAAACAGCAACATGTCCATTGTAATTTGGCAAGGAACTATTTAAAAATTAAAAACGAGCTCATGAAAAATGGAAGTTGCACTTTTATGTCCTGGTTTGGGGCAGTGTACAGTGGTAGGCGTCTCTCCTGTCCTTTGGTACACACGCTGTTATTATTATGAATGGTGTTATGTGTGCCCAGAGTATATCAAGAGGATAAGGGACACTTCTGAGGCTCTCGTACAGCCCTACTGCTGCCTAAATCTGTTCTGTGTAAAACATTAAAGTAAGAAATAAAAAGGGAAATTAATTCAGCAATAACTAGCCACGGTCACATCGCACTAATTGTTTTCATGGATTCATGCAGAGTTAACATTGTGGGAAATACTGTGTAATAAGCAACACATCGCTATTAATTCCATTGGTATTCAGTGTAATGGTATTCATCATTATGTCATGAATTTGATAATGACTGTGGAAGAAATATTGTAAACCATAGGAATTCTAGTGTAACTTTTAATTTATTCAAGCCTGATGCTGCCAGGGGGCAAATGGGACATATCCTCCCCTGAAGTGAGCTTCAAATTATTGTTAGAAAAGCCAAACTCTGTACAGTGCTATCCAATATTAAGCACTGGAACAGAAGCAGACTGGAGAGTCATCATTGTTTATATAAATTCTAAACCATAGCAAAATGCTGACACAGTAGCCAAATTATACTTTTTTGAACTCTTAAAATCCAAGATTTTCCAGGGGTCTAACTAGCCCCTGTACAGTTGTTTATTTTTTTGTATTGTGACAGCCAAAATACCCACTTGTCCCCTCCAACACTGGACCCTAGCCCGGCATTTATTGACAGTGGGCCAATCGTGTTTTGGACTGGGAATTCCTCTTTTGCCTGTTGACAGCAAATGGCTGACTTGTTATGAAACCTTGGCCAAGTCACTTAGGCCCAGATACACAGTCATTCAGGCTCCTAACTTCCACTTAAATCAACTCAATTAAATCCCATTAAAAATAAATACCTTTGTGGATCTGGGCCTTACGCAAAATGCTTCAGTTGGAGCTGGGTGTGCTGAGCACCTTGGGACACTTATTTAGGAGAGTAAAACATGGAATTAGGTAGCTAACTTTGGGCACCTAGCTTAGTTATATTGGCTTTGACCTGTCACTGTGGCTTGTTTACCTATCTATAAATTGGACATAATAATGAATATCCAGCTCACAGAGATTCTGAGAGGCTTCATTAGAATTTGTAAAAGCTGTGAGATCCTAGGATGAAAAGTGCTACATAAGTATCATCAGAAGTGACATCTCAGCACTGGCCAATTGTGTGTTGACTGAGGCTGCGGTATCATTCCCAGAATTATTTTTCCTGGCACTTCTAGAAAAGACTTTTATGGACAGAAATATTCACTGTACTTAAAAAAAAATTGTAACCTCCCCACCCCCATCTATAAACCCACAGCTCTTTTTTCCATAAATCAGTGCAGCTAACTGAATTTTGTCAAGCTATATGATTTTCCAAAATGCAGAGCAGAGAGAGAAACTAACCATATAGCTGTAGGACGGAGGAAGAGACGCCGAGATGCAGAGTCATTGGATGACTTTTCCAAGCTGCTTGGAATTACAGGTTTGAGTCCCAGCATCAGAGTCGAATCAGCTCATCGTTCTCCTAGGGTAGCTAAAACGTAAACATGGGGTTTTCATAGACTCATAGACTTTAAGGTCAGAAGGGACCATTATGATCATCTAGTCTGACCTCCTGGACAACGCAGGCCACAGAATCTCACCCACCCACTTCTGTAACAAATCCCTAACCTATGCCTGAGTTATTGAAGTCCTCAAATAGTGATTTAAAGACCTCAAGGTGCAGAGAATCCTCCAGCAAGTGACCCGTGCCCCACGCTGCAGAGGAAGGCGAAAAACCTCCAGGGCCTCTGCGAATCTGCCCTGGAGGAAAATTCCTTCCCAACCCCAAATATGGCGATCAGTTAAACCCTGAGCATGTGGGCAAGACTCACCAGCCAGCATCCAGGACAGAATTCTCTGCAGTAACTCAGATCCCACCCCATCTAACATCCCATCACAGACCATTGGGCATAGTTACCTGCTAATAATCAAAGATCAATTAATTGCCAAAATTAGGCTATCCCATCATACCATCCCCTCCATAAACTTATCAAGCTTAGTCTTGAAGCCAGATATGTCTTTTGCCCCCACTACTCCCCTGGGAAGGCTGTTCCAGAACTTCACTCCTCTAATGGTTAGAAACCTTTGTCTAATTTCAAGTCTAAACTCCCTGATGGCCAGTTCATATCCATTTGTTCTTGTGTCCACATTGGTACTAAGCTTAAATAATTCCTCTCCCTCCCTGATATTTATCCCTCTGATATATTTATAAAGAGCAATCATATCTTCCCTCAGCCTTCTTTTGGTTAGGCTAAACAAGCCAAGCTCTTTGAGTCTCCTTTCATAAGACAGGTTTTCCATTCCTTGGATCATCCTAGTAGCCCTTCAAAAGTACTCCGTTCCCATTGAAGTCTATGGGTGTTTTATTATTGACAACAGTCTTGCCATTGACTTCAATGGGAGCAGACTCAGGTCAGCACTTTGTGCTTTTGAAAACCTCCACCCAATGTTTCATGATGGGATACTTTGTGGGAGACTGTCAAATGGAACTATAGACACTGATGTTCTTCTGCTCTGTGAGGACTTTAAAGCTCCCAAATCAGATTCACTTTAGACTGCTCTATAGGCTTAGACCCTGCTGTCTATCACCACACAGCGAAGACTATAAACTAGTCTAGCTTGGACTGTTGGAAACTTTCTAAAGCTGGACTTGGCCTTAGAGCAGAGAGGATGGACCGAGCTCTGGAGAAACAAAGAGAAGGAAGAAGATCCTGGGACATAAGTATCTTGAACTTTTTGTGGCCACACTGATATTCCAATAAATTTGTAATAGTCATTTATTGGCGGATAAGAGCTTAGAAGAAGGGTGCTGAGTTCCCTTATATCATGCCATAAGAAAATTACAAGGCAGCTCTCTCTTTTTGCATTAAAATTAGGAATTGAATCTCTCCAGCTTCATGTACTTTTCTCCCACAAGATATCCAAAAGAATTACATTTCAATTGACTTCCAGGACCTTGGTTTTCAGAGGAAGCTTTTTGAAATTGGGACATCTGACAATTTGAAATTCAAATGGATTTCCATCAATATGTTTACTATTGCGAGGCAAGCTTCCTTGTCCCCTGGGTGTTTAATGCGGCAGTAAGTAATTGGTCCTTTCATCTCTTGTATGTGTGGAGTGAAGAGTATATGGCTCATACAGTGAATTGTCAATATAAAGAATCCCTGCAGTAGTTATAAATATCCCAGCTCTAAACTCCATTAAATCCCATTACAAATGCTGCTCTGCGTACACCCCTACTATCCTTTGAAGGTTTTTTCCCCCTTTTGATTCTCAAGGGTAACCTTAAAAGGTAGTTCTATGTATTCATAAAATCTAGATGCACAGACAAGAGGGAGGCAAGCGTGAGGAATAAGAGCTGTTAGAGATTTGAACTCTAGACAACAAGTCACAAAAAACTTACTGCCCTTTTATCCATTAGGCTTGAAATAAAAACTAACATTGAAAGTGCCTGTGTCTGGAGATTCATATGCTTCAGAGATCAAATTACAATAATGGTCTGGTTTTGTATAGTATTGTTCATATGAAAATGCCTCCCAGCTTACAGGTTACCATTAAAATACAAGGGCAGTACTGAGCAGGAACGGGATTTATTTTTGGTTTGTGAGAAATTCCATTATTTTGAAAATATTTCCACTCTGAAATGGAATGAAAACAATAACAAAAACCACCCCAAATTTCCAGTGAACCAAAATCCTGAAAAAAAAAAAAATTCATTTTAGGTTGCTAAAAATGTTTAATTAACATCTACATGTTTTGTTCCAAGTTCAACTTTTTAAAACTGTATACACTATATATTACATGACATTATATAACATTTACAAAATGAAATTAAGTGTTTCAAAATGGAAATGCGCCATTCAGTTTTTTTCTAAATGGAATTTTTGTCCAGATCAGCACATGCCCTTGAAATATTTTGCTTTTGACAAATCAGCATTTTCCCATAAAAAAGTATCAGAAAAAAAATCCCACCAGCTTTAATGCTATGTTAAATTAAACACAACTTCGGTGAAACTATGCTCGTGAGTCAGGTGAGCCAGATTTGGCTCAATACCCACACATTATGTTGTCCCATAGTGAGGTAAGGTAGAAACTAGGGATAATAAAAGCACTGTACATTTTCATAGCAACTTCCATTTGAGGGTGTCCAAGCACCTCGTCATTGGAACACAATTCTGAGGTATGTCAATGCCTCATTTTACAGGGCACTGAGAAGTTAATTTTCTTGTTCAAGGTCTCAAGTGGCAGCAGAGCCAGCAAGGGAACTCAAATCTCTGACTCAGTCCTGTGCTGCCAGGTGTTGGTTCCTTGGACGGGTGTGTGCCTTTGAATAAAACAAGAACTCACTTGAAACTTTGCCCAAGGCTGAGACTTGAAGACGGTCCGTTAACCTTTTACATTTTTCTTTATATTTGTCTGTAGCCTTCTGGTTTAGGCTACAGACAAAACTTAAGCCACAAAATTTGGATCCCGATTTCAACCATGAAAGAGTTTAGGGATGTTTGATAAGGTTGGGGAGGGTTCCATTTGCTATGAAGATTGGGAACCTTTTGTAAATTTGGACTGTGCTTCAGATTTTGACAAGCTGTTTCTGTAATACATACGGCCCAGTTAGAACTAGGAATTACCAGAAAGCTCGTTTTCTTGAGAATTCCAGCCCAAAGAAGCTTGGATAAGCTTTTGATTGTCCAAAACAAATAGTATAAAGGCCAGGTTTCAGGGGAATGATTGAGAATAAAGAAGCCATGGAATCACCTTAAAAACCTTGAAAAACAGGCTATCTAGAAGTATTTCACAGTAATAAATAGGGTCACTTACAAGAGAGGGTAATCTTTAAAATGTTTTCCACTCCAGATCTCATGCACAAGTGTTCTTGCATGCCTTTAACACTACCGGCTGTATTTATTTTATTATTTCCTATAATTTAGAGAACACCAGTCTCAAACTCTGGGTGTTACCATGAGACAACTCCACTGCATGGACAAAAGGAGGTATCCTGAGAGCTAACATTGTGGCCTTTCATGGTTATTTTTAGCCCTGGCATTTCTGTAAAGCATGATATAGCGAGGAAAAGTCTTCTTTCCCCATCTCCTGAAGCTTGCCTTTCCACCTGCAGGGTGGGTTGTTTAGTATCAGTTCACTGATCTGCAAAATGGACCACATGAGACAAGGATCTGGCCACTTGTGGCTGTTATTAAAGGCTAGTGAATTTCCTTTAGACATTTATTTCAACTGCAGTTTGTTTTTTGCGCGGTTTTTTGCATTTGGCATGGAATGGAGTGTGCTATTTGTGTGGGCATTAGTATCTGGAGGTAACTAGGCAGAGAGGTCTATTATTTCTGATCTAGGCCATATGAGGGGGGGATAAATTAGAGAGAAAGAGAGACTTCATGGATCCACATCAGAATTCTGCACTGCTGCTACACTGTTATTTTTATTTTATATGGCGCCATTTCATTTAATTAAACTGGGCTCACAAGCTGTGAATATATAAGTCAGTAATAATAAATATATCTCTATTGCATTTTTCATATGAAAGATCCCCCAAATCCTTTGTAAACTACACGGTATGTAGAGAGGACTCCTTTTTACCTGCCAGTGAAATACAGCCACCTCCGAGGCAGTATGTAGCAAACATGTAGCAACTCTTCAATAGTGCAAAGCAATACTACACATACTAGGAGAGAAAGGGATGAAGAATACCATGTATAATGGAAACTGCAAGGAAATTAGGCAAACATGATGTATTTACCCATACTAGAATTTGGCCGGGGTACTGAGGCCCACACCCCAACTCTTGCAAAAAGATCCATGTCCCACAAATGGCAAGGACCTGCATTTTACTCACTATCTCAAATACCTGTGTCCCTTTTGGCAATGTTGGGATATTGGTCTGGTATTGCTACCTACTGAATCAGCAGCATCACTTTCTACAATACCGTGGGTTTACTCTAGGGGATGCCCAGTCAAGTATTGATGAGGCTAGAGCTTCAAAGTTTGCAAGGTCTGAGCGAATCACAGCCCAAAGGTGGCCGGGGTGAAAGAGAGACGTCTCATGTCAGCTTTATCCCCCATGTTCTCTTACCTCTAATAGGCACAACTATAAATAGGCAGACTTCAAGTCACTATATATACTGAAATCTTAAGGCATTGTTTAGCTGGAGGACACCTTTCCCTTGCGATAAGAAATAAATAATTAAAATGTATTGTTTGGCTTCCTTTGGGATCTGTATGAGAGCCAGAATTTAGATCACCAAGTCCTACTGGAGTTTGCTGATTTTTACTTTTATTCCTATCAGTTATGCCATTAATTCAGTTTACCTTTCTCTATTGTCAGCAGTTAATTAGCTCCTCACAGGTTCTTTCCATTTCCCATTTTGAATCTCCATCTGGATTTTTATTTTGCTTCTTCTCCCGTCCCCTGCTGCTCTAAGCCAAGGTTAGGCAAGCCTGCTAATACCGTTAAAACTGACAGCAGTGCTCTGTTAAGTGTGTGTGAGCTCTTGTGTGGCTGATGGGTGGCCATTACTTTCCATGGACCTTTGACAGTGCAATCTGCTGATAATGGGAGACTTTCCCCCCTTTTGAAATGGGTGGCATGGGAAGCAGAAGGCACGGAACACAAGCACTGGAGAGGCATGTCACTTTGTCTCAGTCCTGCAAGCACTTCTCATAGACAGGTGTTGTAATTTTCTTATCCCACAACCGACCAGGCCCAAGAGAAACTCAGAGCTAGTCCTAGCTTTCCAGAGGAAGGGGGAGATGAGCTCCGGCTGGCTTGAGTCCACCTCCTCCCATAGTGATTTAGACACAATGGAGGAAATTTCCAAAGGCACAAATGACATTTAGGTGCCTAACTCCCATACACAGTAACTTTCCAATGTGCACTGGATCATTCACTGGTCAGCATATGATATCATGACATGGCTTGAAAAGTTAACAGGTGGAAGGGCACCTTGGTCACCTTATCTGTTATCCTGGTTCCTCTTGCTGGTTCCTTTGCCACAGCTGTTCTCTCTTTCTCTTAGGTCACAGCATGATCTGACTTGAGTGCTCAAGATTCCGGAGAAAAGGAGTGACAAGCTTCTCATGGGTTCTAATTCTGCTCTCCTATTGCTACTCTTCTGCTCTGCTCTGACTCACGGCCAGCATTGTGTCTGGCCAGACACTGGGATCCCGCTGAACATGGACACTGAACCTGGATCTCTTTGCCCACAGGCTTATCTTAGTGTTCACTCCCTGATTCCAAGTATCAGAGGGGTAGCCGTGTTAGTCTGAATCTGTAAAAAGCAACAGAGGGTCCTGTGGCACCTTTGAGACTAACAGAAGTATTGGGAGCATAAGCTTTCGTGGGTAAGAACCTCACTTCTTCAGATGCAAGTAATGGAAATCTCTAGAGGCAGGTATATATACCTGCCTCTAGAGATTTCCATTACTTGCATCTGAAGAAGTGAGGTTCTTACCCACGAAAGCTTATGCTCCCAATACTTCTGTTAGTCTCAAAGGTGCCACAGGACCCTCTGTTGCTTTTCCCTGATTCCACTAATGGATGGATTGCCAAGGCTGTGATGGCCAAGCCCCATTGCCACATGGGGATCCTTTAGGATGTGTGGATGGGTAGTCCTCTCTCTACTGAGGAAAGAAGGCTTCCAAGTCTCTCTCTCTCCAGTATCTGTGCCATAAAGGGATAGAAGGAAATGGTGCCTCTTCTCTTCTTCCCCATGCGTGGTGGTTGGGAAGGAGGAGGATGTTAGATTCATCTTGCCTTCTATTTCCCAGCTGTTTGTTGTGCTGGTGAACTTCTTGGGAGGTAGGTCCCTTCCTTGGCCACAGAGGGAGCATTGCTCTGAAGCACGCTGCAGAGCTGTTAATGCTATGCTATCTAGGCATTTATACTGGGCTCAGCACCATGGCATCTGGTTGCCTATGCTCAGATTCCACCCCCACACTCCCATCCAGGAGGAAATGCAAGCAGTCAGGATGGTTCAAAGATCAGAGATTCCGTATAGCAGTTTAACAATGACTGGTCCTGGAGGCACCATGCACAACCTTATGGTCCAGACATCCCCAGAACTGATCCCGGTTGAGCTCATAGGCAGAGCTACAGAACAGAAAATTTGTAGGGATGCTAGATGAGACATGGTGGAGGGGATGAGGGCAGAAGAGGTGGGGGTCACTACTTTGATATCAGAGATAGGAGCTCCTTTGGAAAAGCAGAAGTAAAGCTTTTCTCATCCCTGGCTCCTGAAGCCAGCCTGAGGGTGAGGCTGAATCCAGTATACGAATAGAGAAGTGGAAAGGTGGATAAGATTACTTTGCTTTGAGTAAGGGGTGTGTGTGTGTATGGTACAAAACTATTCCTGGAGTTCAAATGTCTTTAGTGATCCCTGGGCAATACGTTGGTGTCAGGGCTGAGCTGAATAATTTGCACAGCGGCAAAGCTAACAGGAGCAATTACAGCCTTTGCAAGAAAGTCCAAGAGGCTCTCTTGAACACATGCCATTTGCTACAATCTTGGGCACACCAAAGGCCAAAGAAGTGCTCTGCAACAGTACATCGTGAGCCAGGGCTAAACGAAAGCCCTGGTGAGGGTGGATTAACAGGGCTAGCGGGAAAGAATGAATTCCACCAGGGACAAGGAAACACGCCTGCCTCCTCATTCAGATCTAACACTGAACGGCTCATAGAAAGAACATAAGGAAAGGACGCTTGCTTTCTGTCTTGAGTGTGTCACAAAGAGTCAGTTCACCTCAGCCTTTCGATGGCAACCGTGTCACATTTGCTATTACTGCAATTTAGCATCAACGATTACACTGTACGTGGCTCAGCATGAACGTATTTCCTAGTAGGATAAGGAGAGGAAAAGTAATTAATAGATAAGAGTGTTCCAGGTGAAAGCTGATTTGCCTTCTGATCACAAAGCATCACAGATTAAAAACTGGAACTGAACAATTCATAGGAAACAGATAGCACTGGGGGAGTGGGCTGCTTTTTCTTTTGTATGCATTTGACAGATCAAGGGGACTATATCAAACTTGTCTGTAATCAAGATTCTTGACTAATTGCAGCCCTCTCCCCCCCTAGTCCAATATGGCCACTAATGGCTGCCTTTGCTTCATTAAAATGAGTGAGACCTGGAATTTACTAGTCTGATTAGAATCTCTGAGAATGCAATCACGGCTATTTGCATTCAACCAGATGTTTGTTCCCCCTTGATAGAGGAACATCAAGATTATTTAAAAAGCACAAAACAAGGGCACTGCCATTTCACTAATTAAACCCACCCTTCTGCTCAAAAATTGACGAATAATGACTGAACTTGGCTCATAATCCTTTTGTCTTCTATTATTTACTCTTTTTGAACAGTGATTTATGGCAAGGTAGTGCTTTCATTATTCTTGTTAATTACCTCTGTTCTCCACTTCAGCTTGTAAAATGTAATTGCTTGAAACATAAATCTAGTCTTGCTACTTATGTTCACACATCATTAATATTCTTCAGCCCATTTTTATAAAATCTTTATAAAACATAATTATAAATGTGCCATTAAGTGCTGTGTTGTGTTAAGGAAGGACTCATCCTTTTTGGAGGACTACTTGGGTGTGTATGTTAAACTTCTGCTTTGGTTTAACATAATTTTTTGATAGGAGATACACTATCTGGACCCCGAATGCATGCCAGACCATTCATGTGCCCTCTTCAGAAGCCTGTTCATGCTAAGATGTCACTAGCATATCTGCAACCGTGAACTAGAGTTACGGTAAATTAATTATTTTCTTTTCACATAGTAATTTGTTTAAACTGAACAATTATCACTAAGGAAAATTTCAATAAACAAACACAGCAGATGACTCACTTGAATGATGATCCGTTTCCTTTCTGTGTATAAATAATCCCAAACTAAACCATTTCCAGGTTCTTTGCCCCTGTATTTCAGATGGAAAGACACAAGGGCTATGCACCCTTCTGGCCTTTTATTTCCCCTGGAATTTTTTAGCACTGGCTATGATTATATGTAAAAAAATCTATTAGAGGGGGAGAGAAAATGTATTATGTCTGGCTGGTTGTAGACATGCTCAGCATTTGTCAGGCTTCTGGTAATGAACAGGTTGATAGCCTGTACTTCATCAGGCCAACAAAATACTTGGTTATATGAACAGCAATGCTATTGAAACTGTGCCTGAGCCTGGTGACGGAGAAATATGTGTATTATTTCTTTGCACAGATCTTCATTCTTCTACAGTTCGTCATACTATGTTATTATCAAAGGGCATGTTCCGAAGTACTTGCCCAGTTAATGCAGGTCCGTCAGCTAGCAAGTTTATTTCCATTAGCTCTACCATTCTCCATAATTCTAGGAAGGCTGGACTATACAATTTTACAATTGCTAATTACTGTAGATGTAATTTACTAGCTGAATGCAAATTCTTGAGCCCCATACGTGATGTTTCCTATTTACTCTGAGCCTGAGTTTAATTTGCAGTGATGTAACTCCAGTGGAGTTTCTCACCAAGGTGTGAGATCAGAATCAGGCTTTTGAGGCAAGGCAGTTTTTTACGGATAGAACTTTGGTGACCAAGAGCTTTGGGTTCAGCAGATCCTTGGTGACACGTGGCGGCGTGAGAGTTGTAAACCAAGGGCCAACTCACCCAGCCAGGATGTCAAATAATGGTCCCAGCTATGGCAACATTTCAGGCTCTTTCTTCAGAGATGGGTTCCTTTCTCAACAGCAGAACAGTCCAAAAGAAATTAAGCAGATAAAAGAGGCCCAGAGTTGCTTGCTGGCCATTTATCTAAAGTTAATGCAGGCTATCACTTGATCCCTAGACTCAGACCCATTACCTGCGAGGCAGCCAGTTAGTCACCGATAGGGCTCTCTTAAAGGGCCAACTCACTCTGTGACAACTGTATAACAAGCATCAGTGGTCTAGGTGAAAGAAGTTTGTCTCTCTTCAGTTCCTACCAGGAGGATGTCCACATTAGAAATCCACCCATGCTTCAGAGTTCTCTGCTGGCAAGTTCATCAGAAAGCTTAACGATTGGATGGTTGTTTCCCTCAGATGCCACAAAGTGGCCAACCCCTCCAGGTGAGGGTTGAGACAAATTTGTGGGGCAGTTCCACAGCCCAGGCTGTATCTGTTCTTTAGAGAGACGTCCATCTCCAGTGTTGTCATTGTGACACCTTTCATCACCATAAAGTTTCTCCAGGAGAACAGTAGGGAAAGGCATCCCATGGATTTATGTGACAGTATTGGCAGTCCTCTGCAAATACAATTGTACTGCAATGGAATGATGGCATGAAAAAATGGGGAGGAAATTGCAGAATAAGAGCCCTGAATTGATATGGTTCAGAATGGGATTATCAAACTTGGGTATAATTGAAAAAAATAAATCAATTGAATGAACAAAACCATTCTGAGAAACTGTACAAATGATGTAATGGTCAATTTTTCTTGGATTAACTGTTACCATCCCTCTCTCAATAGTGCTTGTATCCTTTTTTTTCCACACTATGACAGGATTTATCTCATTCCTCCAGCTCCAAGTGCTATGTGCTAGCACCAGGATCAATTTGAAATACAGGCAGCAGCTGCAAGTGGACATCAGTTAAGGCTAAATTATTACAGAATTCTTATGGGTGAACATTTACAGTATCCACATTTGTGCCTAATATTGTCCCCAGCAAATTATTTTAGTGAACTCTTAAGTCCATTATTAATAATGTACTGCTTACTGTACAAATAAAAATGTTCATCATTAAACCTACCTTCTGCTTTAAAAAGAACAAAACATAAAAAAAGAAACAAGGAACTGTTAAAGAGTAACTGTATCAGAGTATCATCTTTGCTACTGTTGATACATCAGTATGTTGATTTACAGATTATTATGCAACCACCACGGAAGGAGAGGTATAAGTTAAAAATAATGGGATACAATTCCAAAAAGAAAAATGTGAGCATGATCCAGAAAAACTTCCACCCCCAGACTGAGATCTATTATGGTGTGTAAGTATCCCTTGAGATATTCAAAACTATATTGGATAAACTATTAGAAATTATACTGTAGTAACAATCCTGCACCAGAAGGGCAATGGTCTAGACTACTCTATCTCCGTCTTTCATTATTCTATGCAGAGATGGATATGAACCAAAACCCCAGGTCTGAACACCCCTGAACTTGCAGATATTTGGATCTGGATCTGAAGTTTGTGCCTCAGGCTCATTGTTAATTCCGAATTTATCGCACCCCATTACGTGCATTTTTCTTTTCTTAAAGTTTTATTCTATAGTTTTTCCAAGTTTTACAATCTCCTGGCCTGAAGCTCCCGAACACAATTGTAGCTTCAGCTCAGTTGGTGGCTCCCAAAACTAGTTTTCTAACGAAAATGTATTTTCCATTCACTGATTCCATGTGCTTCCCTACCGAGAATAGTATACGCTTAGCTACACTCAGGATAATACATGCCAACCAAAAGAAGGTAAAGTAAAGGATTTAAAGTGTCATATCAAATTCTATCACTGGACAGTCTAGGCAAGAATCTGATCATTCTCTTCTCTTTAAGAGCATTCTGAAGACTTCATCTTTTTTTTAAAAAAAGGATCTTTGAGGTATTTGATTTTTTAAATACATAAATGACTGAACTGGTCAAAGTCTAATTATGTCTGAGAGGCTACAGTTGACACCTACAGGGGACTTAATTATGTATTCTGCAGCCCTGTCTGTCAGCTGCAATATCTTTTGTTAGCACAAGTTTGATTTCCATAGAAGATGGCGTGATGTACTCAATTTGCTCTCGCAAGGATAACTATTCTATGTGCATTTGAATGACTGCTGGAAACTAGGACAAGATTTACATTCCCCATTTTTATGTCCAGATAAGTTAATTTGCAGTCAAGATTTCAAAAGGGGACTATGGATATGAGGCTGAAAACCACAAAAGGTTTTAAATATACAATCAAAAGGAAAGTAAGATTATGTGAGATTGCCTCATAAGGATGCACTTTACTACATCTTTACTTAAGTTATTACGAAGAGTTTGCTTTCATTGCTGAGCGAGTGGTAGCGAGTCACTGAGGTACAAGCATGATACTACATTTAAAGATTTTGCAGCCTTGTGTTAAAAATATCCCCATTTTCTGAAGCAGGCATAAGTTTTGCTCTAGAATTATATCGATAGAATCAAGGCATACTACTATTTTCCTTTTGGGCCAGATCAGTCCAGTGAATACCTAAAGGCCCTAAAATATGCCCTATCCTTGTACAAAAACTCGAGGTTTAGCTATGGAACTCCGAGCCACAAGAACTTGGTTCAGTTCCTGGCTCGGCCTCTAACTCACAGTATGATGCTGCAGCAAGTCACTTAAGGCTGGATTCTTAAAAGGTGTTTAGGCACCTAAAGATGTAGATAGGTACCTAGTCGGACTTACAAACTCCCGCTGATTTCTATCTGAATCTTCAGATGCCTAAATACCTTTAAATTTTGACCCTTAATCTCTCCAACCTCAATTCCACAGTGCTCTGTAATCCTGTGGTGAAAAGTCCTATACAGTAAATGCAAATTATATTGCTAACCTTTTTGCCTTAATGTGCTCCTAAAGTGGTATGTCCAAAGCAGCTCAGATACCAAAATCAGAGCTCCCATCACCCTGCAATATCTTGCCCCCACAAAAAGCCACATTTCCGTGGATGGTCTGCCTTTTGTCCTCCCCTCAGGTTTCTCTCTTTATTTCCCCTTCCTCCTCCGGCACCAGCTGTCAATGCTCTGAACAGCTAACACACATCTGCAGCTCCTCCTCTAGGCCTGCCAGCACCAAGGCACTTAATGAACATATACAAACCTGCCCCTCTCTTGGGGACCAGACGGCCTGGCTATCTCCTCTCCTTGCTTCTGTGTCCCCATGTGCCAGTAACTGGCACCATTCCAAAGCAACACCCCTTCATTGTCTGCTGATAGGCAAATATGGCCCCGTCAACCCGCCCATCACTGGTTCTTTGACCAGTCGAATTATGTCCTATGATCTACAATTAAATTATGTTCAAGAGCAAAGTTTTGGTGACCTCCAGGATATTAGGAACCCCACACACACACATCTACTACATTTGAGAAAGAGATTTGGATGCTGGGGTAGGTAGATGGAATAACCGAAATAGCAGTTTTCATCATTTCCAATGTACATAAGGCTATTTCAGAAAATAATGGATCAGGTGTCCCCCAGGGCTGAGCCCGTGTAGCATGTCGTACAGGGTATGTCTACATTGCAATAAAAGACCTGCAGTATGGCTCTGGATGGCCTGGACTAGCTGACGCAGGTTCATGGGGCTCGGGTTGCTGGGCTAAACATTGCTGAGTAGATGTTTGGCCTTGGACCAGAGTCCAAGCTCTGAAACCTGGTACGCAGAGAGTGTCTCCGAGCCCGGGTTCCAGCCCGAGCCTGAATGTCTCCACTGCTATTTTTAGCCCCGCAGCCTAAGCTCGAGTCAAATGACCTAGGCGCTGACCCTCAGCGCTGCAGCTTTTTTATTGCAGTATAGATGTTCCCACAGAGACCCTGAGAAAAAAGAGGAACCAGGGCTGACAGGAGATTGCCTCACCTACTCCAATGCTCCTGCCTGTCAAAAGGAGCCACATGCCATGTGACACCTAGAGAGGCTGCCCACACACCTCATTCGAGGCCAGCCAATGGCTCCTGCGTGCGGCATTCCAAACCCATCCAGCAGTGGAATTTAATCATCTTAAAGGGACACTATCAAATTTAAATCTAGTCAGTTTCACAAGATGAGTTAAAGGTAGTTCCAGCTACCAAACTCGTCCCCTGAATCTCTGTGATGGGGTGGATAAACCCCACCCTAGGGGGACAGGAACAACTCTAGGCTCGGGAAGTCCCACCTTGACAGGCCTGCTGGGCCTGCTCCATTTGGAGGAGGGGCTTAAACGGGAGGCATTGGCACACTGCTGGGATTGCCGGAGGACGGGCTGTTATTACTCACTTTGATTGAGGGACTACACTAGGTGGAGGACTGCCACACAAAACGGGGTTGGGCTGCCGGGGACAACCACAAGCCATGATGCACCTCGGGGAGGGACAGAGTGATAGGAAGAGACCAAGGGGAGAGTGTTGGTTGGATCACAGGCAGTAAACGCTGTCCCTTGGTGCTCAAGAGGGTTGGAAGTGAACCCAGTGGAGTGGGAGGACCCCGGTTCCCTTATCCCTAGCCACTAGGCAGAGTTGCTGTGGCAGATTCTAACCACTCAGCAGGGCAGCTGTGGCAGATTAGCCACTAGGCAGGGGCCCTCCTGACCACAATCTCCCTGCAAGTTGTTGTGATTTTACAACCATACTTTGTTACTTTTTGACAGGGCTGTCTCTCCCCTGGCAAAGCCCACACAGACAATAGGGGGCACTGACTAGAGGGGAATGAGTAAAACGGGTGACACAAAGTGCTGTCAAATACATTAAGGGAACAAGCAGAAGAGGAAAATAATATTGTGAGTTTTTCAATGGGGCTTTCATAATTCATCTCATTTAAATGGGAAAAAATAACCCTTGCACTCTTTACCACCCCCAGCCACATTTCAGTTGGTGAATGACATAATCACAGTTTTAGCAAGATATACCTTGTTCCTCAATAAATGCATCTGGCAGTCTAACCTGCCATTATGGTGCTGAGTACAGTACATTTTTGAAGAGCGCCATTTATTTATCAGCTTTTTTATTCAACAGTATTAACCAGGACCCTGCATTCCCCAGGTATGTCGAAAATAGTTATAATCTGTTGAGTTTTAGCTGAAAAGCTTTTATTTAAAACCTCCTTGTAATTTTCTGTAAATGTTAGTCACAAACAGCGTCGCTGCATCATAGAAATTGAAGAAGTGAATATGTTCATATAAATCTCTCTTCATATGAATCACAAACTGTTATATGATCCCTGGCCCTGGCATCCTATAAGTCCTGATAAATTGAATTAGCTTACTTAGCATGATGTTTACTAGTACGCAGCTAGAACTTGTAAACCCTTCCTGACAAGGGTAGAAAACCCAGATCAGAATTTTGGAAATGTCTCCTATCCTTATAAAAGATCTCATCAGATTTCCTTAGCCAAACATCCCTGAAATCCCCTCTAATATTTACTTGAAATCCAGTTCATATGGGGTTTTCAGATCCTCAAATTCAAAATGGTTTGTGTTTGAACTAAGCCAGTTCCCCTCATGTTCAAATCTTATTGAAAACCTACAGGCAAGGTTTACATTGGATTGTTTCATGCCTGCTTGCATGGGTTTACACTGGTTTACTGATTCTCGGTGACTGGAAGTTGGCCAACATATGCCCAATACATAAAGGGACTTTTAAAGTATTGAGCTGCAATAACTAACATCTGATTAACAATGTCCAGGACCCTCCTTTAGCAGAGGTGTAGTGGTAAAAAAAAGAAATGGGTAAACTAGCCTAAACTCCATATTCCCCATATAAAGAAGTGGGCAAATTCAATTTACCTACATTTACCTCAATTATGCTACTGCTTTTTATTGTCTTATTGTCATTACTTACTGGCCCTGACGTGGCTGCCGGGCTGCTCAAAATAGTCCTTGCCTACTGCTTTGGAGTTCAATTGAGGAATACGTGCACTATTCAGTCTAGGGCGCTGGAACGGCTGTCCCTGCATCGAGCTTCCATCTGGAAGAGCCATTCCATTAATTTAACAACTCTGAATGGCGCATAGAACTGAAAGGAAAATACATTTATTTTTACTGATTTATTTTCTCATTTCTGAGTGGAGCAGTGTCCTAGGTGTCCCCATGGTAGACCCTTCGGTAGCAGAGTCACGCAGAGGCAGCTCTAATTTGGGATCATATAGACACTCATGCCTTGAGGGAAGAATGTGGAAGAAACTTCAGGAGGCGAACCTGATAGAGCTTTCGCATATGGCAGGAGTGTGCCATTTAGCACAGGATAGAAACAAGACGCTTAGAGAACACTGCAGGAGTTGAGAGCTGCCTGCTCAGTAGTTGATTCATTTTGCAGCTACACTGGGACCCCATTGCCTTTCAGGTATATAAAAAGTCCCTCCCCCACCAAATACACAAATCAAGCAGAGAAAATCTCCTAGTAGCTCCATAAAACACCTTTCAGCTGACACCACGGGAGGCTTTTGACCAATACCGAAAGCTAAGATCTGTTGTTTTACTTCCATAAAATTAACAAATAGCCTCCAGAATGCAAAAGAAATGTTGAAAACATGCAAAGTTTAGACCACTGCCTGGTATTAAATGCTTGTGAAAGCCTTTTTCTCCAATTAATTCCCTTAATTTATTTGCTCCATACATTTTGGAGATATAGTGAAAATTGCTTATTTCTAATAAAATGTAGCAACTGTACCCTGAGGAAAAATTACCGTGTTATGAAATATTTCCCCCCTCTACTGCAGTCAATTTAGTTTTCATTTAAAATTCAATAAGTGCATCATATTCAGAATCTTCCAAGACTGCTGTAATGACTTTTAACAAAAAGTATGCCATAAACAAGGAGGATTAGAAAGCTATTATCCAGGTAATTCCCCTCCCTTCCCCTTGCCCCAACACATTTTTCTTTCATACAGATGCAGAAAATGGATACAACAGTTACTATGAATATAATTTGAAAATAAATGGAATGGGAGGTGGTTTGTTCCTCAAGCATTTTTGATAATAAAAGTATATTATGTCCCCTATCTATCTGAGGTTTCCTTCATCCTTTGGTCCTATCCATTATTGCTTCTTTGGTGAAAGGAAAAAATAGGTTGCTTCTCCTGTGAAATGCAACACAACTGAAGAAAAAAATACAACACATAGCATTGACTAATATAGTACTGCATATTCACTGACAATTTTAGATGCTAGTTTAAAAGTTCAGATACCATGATGGACCTCAGATGCTGTGATGAGCATGCTATGAATACTCAGATATGCAGCAGCCTTCCCAGGCACAGGAAGTCTGCTACACTGGAGAAAGTAGGAACATAGGAATTGCTATACGGGATCAGATCCAAGGTCCAGCTAGACCAATGTCCTATCTCTAACAGAGGACAGTACCAGATACTTCAAAGGAAGGTATAAGATCCTTACAGCTGGATGTGGGATGATCTGAAACATAGAAACTAGAAATGTAGAGCAGGAAGGGACCTCAAGAGGTCATCTAGTCCATCCCTCTGAACTGAGGCAGGAACAAGCATACCTATCCCAACAGGTGTTTGTCTAACCTGTTCTTAAAAACCTTCAGTGATGGGACTCAGCCTGGTCTCTAATAGCTAGAGGATGGTTTAAACCTTGAAGAACAAGGCTGTGACGTTGTGCAGTCTATATGGTTTTATAAAAATATGATAATTAGTGAATATAATGTAACCAGGATATGCTTCATGCAAAAGATCTCTTGTAAGGTATCATTACAAAGCTTATAATCTACTGAGTGTAATCATCCTATTTGTATAAATGTACCACTCTTGTATCTGAAACTAGAAATATGAAATATAACTCTGACTCCCATTAACCAGGACCATTGTCTGCAGATGACTGTGTTTTACCTTCCTGTATATGTGTGTGCTGGCAAGTAGATAATGAAGTCTTGCAGTGACATGTGATCATGTCACCTGAACTGGAATCCATCTTTAACCTGGTGCTTTTCCAGTAGGGGGGAGGGGGTGGAAACCCAGAGGGACAAAGGGTTCCTGCCTTATGCAAAAGATATATAAAGGGGTGGAACAGAACAAGAGGAGAGAGCCATCATGAAGAATCCCCTAGCTACCACCTGAGCTGGAACAAGAGCTGTACCAGGGGAAAGAATTGTGCCCAGGCCTGGAAGGTGTCCAGTCTGAGAAAAAAAACTTACTGAAGCATCTCTGAGGGTGAGATTATCTGTATTCAGTTTGATTAGACATAAATTTGCGCATTTTATTTTATTTTGCTTGGTGACTTACTTTGTTCTGTCTGTTACTACTTGGAACCACTTAAATCCTACTTTCGGTATTTAATAAAATCACTTTTTACTTATTAATTAACTCAGAGTATGTATTAATACCTGGGGGAACAAACAACTCTGAATATCTCTCTATCAGTATTATAGAGGGCGAACAATTTATGAGTTTACCCTGCATAAGTTATACAGGGTAAAACGGATTTATTTGGGTTTAGACCCCCCATTGGGAGTTGGGCATCTGAGTGCTAAAGACAAGCACACTTCTGTGAGCTGTTTTCAGGTAAACCTGCAGCTTTGGGGCAAGTAATTCAGACCCTGGGTCTTTGTTGGAGCAGACGGGAGTGTCTGGCTCAGCAAAACAGGGTGCTGGAGTCTTGAGCTGGCAGGGAAAACAGGAGCAGAGGTAGTCTTGGCACATCAGGTGGCAGCTCCCAGGGGGTTTCTGTGATCCAACCCATCACAAAGGCTTAATATACCATCTTCCACGCTTGGGAGGAAAGATGGTCAAGTGGATTGTGCCCAGGGCTAGGAGCCAGGCACCGAGGCTAGGTCTACACTGGGGGAGGATCGATTTAAGATACTCAAATTCAGCTATGCGAATAGCGTAGCTGAATTCGATGTATCCTATTCACCTTACCCCGCTGTGAGGACGGCGGCAAATCAACTGCCAGGGCTCCCCCGTCGACAGCGCTTACTCCTCCTGACGAGGTGGGAGTATGCGCGCCGATTCGGGGATTGATTTATCCGTCTAGATGAGACGTGATAACTCGATCCCCAAGAGATCGATTTCTACCCGCCGATCCGGGCGGGTAGTGTAGACTAGCCCTCAGTTTAGTCTTTGACTCTGATAACTGAGTTGCCATGTGGCCATGAGTTTCCTCATCAGCAAAATGGAGGCAATTCTCATTATCTATGACAGATTAATTAGCAAACGTTTGGACAGCACTTTGTAAATATTACTGCTGGGCATTGTTACTCGGGGGTATCTAGCTATGTAATTTATGCCACTGTTTTCTGCATACTGCACGTTCACATTTCTAAGCATTTGTTCTTTCTTCTTACTCTAAAATAAAATAATTATAACTGAAAGTATGTCCTTGTTCATGGTGCATGGAAAAAAGTCAGCTATTTTAAAATCACTATGCAATATGTGAAAAATCTATCTGATGGGACTCTGTTAACCAGTGATGGTTTTTATTTAAAATCGCTGAGGTTCTTGTTGGATGAGCAGGAAAGCAGAGATCTGCTCATTGATGTGCCAAGAATATAAACCCCCCTGTTTCATGGAAAGGTCTCCATATTCAGGAAATAACTGACTTGGAATAAATGTGCCTTATTCTCCACTGCTTGCACCTTGTGCCATCACACACCTGTGCAAAGCGCTTACAAAATATTACTACCAGTATAAGAGAGCAGAGCATTCAGATATGATAGTGCTGGGTTCTCACTTTGCATAGGTGTAAACACAAGGCACAAGGCCGTGGAGGATCAGGCCCGTGCTCTCCGCATGCAGAGACAGTTAGGTGCTTAGGTTTGGACTATGGACAGAACTAGCCCCAATTGTGGGGGCACTCCCAACTCAGTTGAAGAGTGGCTAAAATCGATCTAGCTTAATTAGTTAACAAAATCAAACGAAGCCAGGTCAATTTTAGACACTCGTGAAGTGATTTAAGGGGGGCTACACAAGGCGACTGCACTAATTTAACTAATTTAATTTCACAATTGATTTAGTTACACTGGTACAATTTGTGCATAAATCAGCCCTCAGGTACAACAGCCAGTGGAGTGGTGTAAAAACCAACAATGGCCTGTTTCTCCTCTTGCTTATTGTTTTTTACACCCGCAGAACTCCTTTGACTTTAATGAAATGACGCCTGGTTTACACAGGTGCAAGTGAGTAGAGAATCAGGACCTGGTTTTTTAGAGGTGCTGAGCACCTACGATTGCCACGGACATAAACTGGAGTGGTTGAGACGGAGTATTTCTGAGACCGGGCCCCTAGAGAGCATAGAATGCTGCAGTGAGAGCTGCATACCCAAACACCCTCAGACAAAGGTCATGTTCTGTAATCATTCTTTGTAATTCATTGAGTGGCTTTACTATCAATTGTGTTGCTGACTGTCACTGTTCAGTCCTGTGTCTCATTCATTTTTTGATTTGGGCTCTAGACATGAATTTTCAGCATCTTTCTGTAAAAAATAGACGAGATCCCTAAGGTCCAGGCGCTCTTAGGTTTGACACTGGGTATCTGACGTGGAAGCATTTCCCACAAGCTTATTATAGATTTCAGCTGTATACCCTACAATAGCTGAAAATACCTGCAGATTCCAGCAGAGATCCGTATTGTTGGGATGAACAATTCGGAAAGATGTATCAGAGTTTTGAACTCACAGAGGATTTGATAAGATGGAATCAGAAAATGTCTGCCAAGTGTTTTGTGTACCTAAACCACATCCATATAATGCACTATCTCGTAGAATAGGGAGCTTTGACAGACTTAGTTGAATTTGAATTCCCTGGCTTTTGGTGAGATATACAAGTCTAATTTGCAGCTGTGTGACAGAAGCCCCTATGAACAGACAGAGCCGTAGTGTTCGACATCTACTTAGCTATCCTGGAGAGCATTCAGAGGGTTAAGAATAGGCAGTATGTAATTGACATTTGCACATCCTCATTTCAATCCAGATTTCAGAGATAGGCCTGATGAAACAGAGCCTGGCCATTTTCAGTGCATCCTCCTGTCTTTTCAGAACTTGTCATGGGAATTATTAATATATGGTATTTTGAAAGACACCAAATTACAAATATTTTCCTCCTTCAAGGAATTCATTGCACTTAGTATGCTATGAAATCAAGGGTGTGTGTTGCTAAAGTCCAGTCTGTGCTGCTTGAAGCCCCAGTCAGATTTATCGGTGACTGTAACAAATGAAGAGGATTGACCAGTGAATTATTGCTTTTGAATGAAAGGGTACTTTAAAGAAACCTCTGCCTCTCTGATTGTACTGCCGTATCAGAAGATACAGGATTTGGCAGACTAATAGACCATCTAGTTCTATATCCTGATCTCTGCAGTGGCCTAGGCCAGATGCTTAAGAGAAAGGCAAACCTCTCCCCTTCAAGCACAGCCATTACAAATCTGGTCAGTGGCACTGCAGAGAAACCTGGGAGTGGGAAATTCCTTTTGACTCGTATGGCAATCAGTTGATGCTCTGGAGCATGAATGCTGATCACACAAACCCACAGATACTATTACAGGTTAGAAGTAGGCGCCAGCTACAAAGTTCAGATATAGATGTGCACAAAGAGAAGGGATGTTCTGTTTTGGTTTGGCCCATCCCTATAACACATAATAAAATTGTCCAGTTCCTTTAGTAAATCCACAGGTAAGTCCCAGGCTGGAGAGCCCCGTCTTCCTGATTCCCCAATCTCCAAAATAGATTCTAGCTCACGTTCCCAGTGAGGCTCCGTGTGTAACATTAATGTTTGTGTTGTTAGAATCAAACAAAGACAAAGAAATTATAGAGGAAGCAGCCTGACTTTGTGGGGGGTTAAATATTTCAAATGCATTAATTTTCTACAAACTAGGTCTGATCGAGATAATTCCCTTCTGGAGAAGACTCCACAGTTCATGGATCTGCTAGATGCATATGGCGGAGTGCAAAGGGGTCCTTTCCCCCTCTATTACCTCCAGGGGCCCTTGCTGCTTTTCCCAGCTCTCTGGCAGTGCAGTCCAAATGGAGCCAGGAGTTTTGCAACCTGATGTTGCCGGGGCATCCCATTTAAAGGTGGTGTGTGGAGAGAATTCATGGTGCACAGGAGAGGTTCCATGTTGTCTTAGGAACAGAGATTATGCATTCCCCTCCCCACTGTCACCCCCGGGAGCATCCCTTTCCCGGTTGCAAATCCCCGGCCTTGCAGGGCGAGGGGTGACTTGCCCTCTGCCACAATGCGTGACTGGGCTGGAGTCAGGATTCAAATTCAGAATTTCCTCTCTCAGTAATGTGAAGCAGGCATAACTGGTATTGAATACGTGGAGGAGCTGGATTTGGATGCAAAGCTAATCAAGAGTCTATTGTGTAACAAGGTGCAACTGTTGCACATGTTCGCCAGTATAAGTGGACACCACCAAAGGTGAGCATTTACTAACAGCTGTCACACACTGATATCTAACATAGCACCTTATTTTCCTATGTTGGGAAGAGGAGATAACTGCAGTCTCCTAGAATCTGTGGTGTCCTAGCTGCTAGGAAATATTGACCATAGATTGGTGACCATAGCAGGTTCAGTGACCTTCTGCAGCCCTGCCAATGCTCCACTATCTGGGGTAGTTCCCCAGTCCTTCTCTGGCAAAGGCAAGAAAGAAAAGGACAGCAAGATTCTGTTTTGCCTCCGTGTCTTGTGGATGCTTCTTGTGAGAAGGGAGATGTGAAAGCGCTCTTTTAAAACCTGAGCACACCGGGCTGAATCTACAGGCAGTTAATATTATGAGATAAAAGGAGGCTGTACAGTTAGATTAATCAAACCCCCTTTGGCTTGACAAAGCCTAATTATCCTTTGATCCACATTAATGACTTCAGAAAGCACACTCCACCTGGTGGGAGTACTCAACAGGGAGAGGTTTAAAGGAAAAGGAAAACCCCTCTCCCCACCTCACAGAAACCTAGTTTGCTTACATCAGTCGAATCAATTGTTTTAGACAGAACTGCTGGTCTCCCACAGGTACAGTGGGCCGTATCGAAGGATAGAATGTGCATTTTTATCAGCATCAGAAAGCCATTGTTTAATAAATGGCAAAATCCTTCTCAGGGTGACTTTAAAAGCACATCACTATCACATCACATGAAAGAGCATATCACTTTTTAGTATAACAACCTGGCTTGAATTCACATGAACACGGCGCTCATGGCTTTCCCTAGTTTGTTAGCATACTGCTCGTGCCCCGACTTAAAATGACTCAAGAGATGACTTTACCAGCCGTGTCTGGGAACACCCACGCTCACAACAATCACACAATATTTTTTAACAAAGGTACCTGGCTAAAATAATGCATTACCAGTATTACCTGAGCACAATGTACAATTACAAAAAGAAATGAGACTTTGGAAAATATGAGGCGTGGGTTTGTGGAACTGGGAACGTAGACATTATTTTGCCATTTTCAATGGTGCTTTTTGGTCACACAATGTGCGTGAGGAGAGGAAGGGGGATAAGACGTGTAAACAGGACAGCGCAATACAATCGAGTAATTTCCAGCATTTCTTCTCTAATTGATCATTTGTTGGGCTATCAGATTTTCCACCATTTAAAGAGATGATGTTACTTTCTTTAACAAGGAATTTTAAGCCCAGCGTTCCATGCCTTAAAATTATTTAAACTTCATATATAATAGTATAACATGAAAAAAATTGGAGTAGATTTTCAGATGGACTGCTGCCTGCTCCTTCTTCATTTTTGGGAGGGTGCATTTTGCACCCTCACGTGACTTGCAGGTCCAATTCTGAGTATTTGCACCTGCAAAAAGGTAACAAAGACTGCCTGCCCTGCATCTTTCAAATAAAACAAAAAACAAACCTCTTCTCTCCATTCGTTCCTCTTCTCTAAGTTTGTTCCAGAGCTAAAGACACAATTGCCACAGCTGCTATGGAGTTTGTTTCTGGCTTTCACTCTGTTACATTTACCATTAATTTAGACACTTTAATTCGAGTAGACAAAAATATGTTGAGAATAAAAACAATAAACTCACTAAAGAATTTTATAGTCTACCAAACTAAACGGAGTGACACCTGACACTCTCTAGACAACTAGATCGCCAGAAACCCTAACTCAGCTCCTGGGGGATAGGCTTCTCTATAAATCAATTTGCACTGCGATATCTGGAGTCACAGTCCTTCTGAAACAGGAGGCATTGAATTAAACAAAACCCAACCACAACTGCAGACAAACAAGCAGCCTCCCACATCGCTTGAGTTCTAGCTTTATCTTCCTTGTTCACTATGGCCCACACCCTGGCTTAAACTCTATATGGCACACTGAGTCATTTAATGGCTGAATAATATACTGCAACTAAACGTATTATTATACTCTGAATCTAGTCTCTCTCTTCTGCCCTGGGATGGGACTACCTGAATTGCAGTGCGCATGCCTTTCTTCCCTCCATCTGAGGTACAGACACACTCCTGGTCTTTCCCCCTGGAGTCAGGGAATAGTACAACTATCAGCAGAGAAGTAGCAGCTACAGAGAGAAGATGGTAGAAATTCAGCTACTTGGTGGATGAGGGAGTCATCTTCTCTTGACAACCCCTTCAGTGTAGCCGCAGGACTGATGCAGTTTCATTCTTGGTCTCCCAACTCTACCTTATGTATAGCGGGGTTGCATTTTGTGAGATGGGTGCGTAAATGCGTAAGCTGTCGGGGCCTGGCTTTGTAAATTTGCATTTAAATGAGTGAGGATCAGTCTTGTGTGGTATCTTAGTTTGGCAAGAGATCAGCTTTTCTGCTTGATTTCACCAGGAGGAGCAGGGCTTCCCAGAAACATTTCTGCAGACTACCCCCTAGGGGGGCTAGAAACTGCAGGGAGAAACAGCTACATCAACTCGTTGGCCAGCAGAGTTCATGGAACAATAGGAAAATGTATGTGTGAACGTGGTGGCTAAATCTGATTTACTGTTTGATTCAGATGTATTTGTGCCACATTCCTGTCAACTTGATGGCTAATCCTTATCTCTCGTAGGAGCCAGCTCAGCTTTGTATCCGAAACAAACATAACCTCCCCCATGCATCTCCTACTAAGACACCGGGGTCTGGCTCTTAGCATGAGTGCACTAGTCAGCAATTGTCCACAACTAATACTTTAACAGCTCCAGACTACTTTAACCACAGGTGATTAGACAGAAAGAGAGAAAAATCATAGCAAGAAAGACAGGTGAATACAACCACATCTGGACAAAGAGTGTGGCATGCATTACTAACTGAAACCACATCCAAGTAGACTCTGAGAACCTCTCTCTTTTACTGTCATTTCCTGGTCTTGTTCCCTGTTGAAAGCACTGTTCTATAGATATAGTCCCATTCAGCTTTTGAAGTTATCATTCCTATCATCTGGGGAGCATCTCATCTCCCCAGGTACTGCGGGGCCAAATATGGTATCAGTCCTCAATGGAGCTTTGCTGATATACCCCAGCTGACGAGTTAGCCCTATTATGTTTGCTTTGCATGAACATTTCTTCTCAGTGATGCTTTTTCCTGGTCCAGGCATTCTAATCAACAGGCAACTCCCTCTGTAAGAGCAGCCATTTTAAATATAACCCTTCCAGCACAGATCTCTCAAAAAAGAAGTGTTGGTTCTTTACCCCTCAAGATCTTTAACACAGTCATTAATTATCCTTCCAGCTCACATAACAAAAATGAAACAATCACCTTATGCTGACACTGAGCCAGTTCTAATTAACATACTAATTGAGCATGCCTTCCCAACTGATCCCCAAACCTCAGCAGTAAAATGTTATTTAGATAAAGGATATAAGATAAAAAATAGTTATATGAAAATCTTGGGTAGAATGAAAAGGCAGGTAAGTTGGATCTCAATTTCTATAGGGCAACTTTTGCCTCCATGAAATAGACCCTTGCACTGACAGAATTAAAATTCTCCACCTGACACTCTGTTGCAATGTTGCAGATCATAAGATTACCAAGAAAAATACCCATGCAAGGCTCAGAGCAAAAACATTTTGAAGATAATATATGAATGTAAGAAAGAAAGATGATCAAATAAGGGAAAGCAACATATTCAGAATAACAATGAAGTTTTTAAATAGATTATTACAACTTTTTTAATATCTCTCTAAATAAAGCCTGCTTTTATTATCTGACACACAAATATACAAGTTGTTTCGCAAGCCCAGTAATGCTAGCAGCTCAAGCTCTTTGTATTCATGAGCAACTTCAAGATGGATAGTTCAATTCTTAATGGAATTAGTCCACTGGGGCTAGTATTCTGCTTATCTAGTGAGAGGTTCAATATAATCAAATTTTTGCACATTTGCTCTCTTCACAAAGCAGGACTCAATAATAATTTAAATCCCCTGTTAAGCTAAAATGAAAATATTGACAGATGCCATAAAAGTCATCGTTCTAAAGTTGTCTGTCATGTGCACCTAGCAGATGAAGGGAGAGCTTTGTTAATTAGAATTACTCATTTTTGCTGCTTATTAAACAAATGCTTCAAAGTCTCTATCTTTCGGTATCACTTGTACTCTCAGTGCATTTTTCTTTTGCCTTGACTGTTTTTTTAACACTGGCTTGGGCTGGTTTTACTGACACTCCCCCTATCTCAAATCCAGTCCTTTACTACTGCTGCAGCACGTTCACCAGTCAGGCAGACTGTGGCATACTAGCTCTATAAATCAGTCTTCCCACAAATGGCAGCCAGCCAGCCTGCAGTCCTCCAAGCTCAGTGTTCTAGTGGGAAGTTCTGCTTAAATAAAGGAGGGGGACGGGATCTACAAACACACCTGGCATCAGTTCCCACCATTGTGCAGAGGCAGGGTGAGCTTTGTCAGCAGAGCTCCAAACGCACCTCCATGTGCAAAAGAGACAAAGGAAGCAGTAAGTGGCACCTGCAGCAGCAGTAGATCAAAAACAATGAGCACAGCTGAGGGCCACTGAGCTCTGGGAGGCATGGGCCTGTTTTTATCATGGCACATCCAGGCAAACTTAATCTTGCCTCTGTAGGGCATTTGGCAAATAAAGAATCTGCAGGTATCGTGGAGTCGTGTTTACTTTATTGGCCACTGAAATGTTGGCTATGGCTTCAAACGTTGTATCATAAGCACAAGAAAGGCTTCGCTCCTGCTCTCATGGTGCTGGTTCAAGCCCTAAATGCGTTGGGTAATACAGTACTGCTATAGTGCCCTCAAAATCAGGCAAGACTTAGATGTATAGAATAACAAGAGGGGCCTGTCGGTCTAGGTGCGTGTGATACATGGTTTAAAACATAACCAATGAAAACCAAAGAAACAGCAGTCCCATAACATATGATGCTAAAGAGCCAAGCAGCACAAAAATAAATCAAATCCCTCCCTTTCCCTAACCTTGCCCCAAACAGCATTTCTTCCTCTGCAGCCTGTTTTAAAAGATGTACCTTGCAAAGCACCCTGAAGGTCAAGCAGATATATAATATAGTAATATATTCCCACACATAATGGATGTTAAAATGGAGCTACGGTTGAGTAATTTAGGGTAAATTACTTTACAGGGATGTTGTAATTGTCTCAAACTCAAGTGTTATAAATCCAGGATATTCACAGTCAAGGTTAAATTTAAAAGAAATCCAAACATGCCGAAGTGTGGAAATGCCCAGTTAAGGCACCCAAATAACCTTAACTCGGCTCTGATCTTTTCAAAGTGCCCATATATTAATAACTCACTGAAATGTCAATGTCATTCTTAGGCTACATTTGAATTTATTTTAAGGAATATGAGTCATTTTATCAAACTATTCTTCTTAACTGAAATTTTCTCCTTCAGCCGAAACCTTAACTGGATAGTGAGACCATGCAAAACAATACATATGATTTTTAGTGTTTGTAAAGCCAGATTAGATTGAACTGATTTTTAAAGACACCACAGGGTTAAAGGGGTGGCAGTCTGCCATAGAGGGGGTGAGGGATTAGCTCCACCCCCCAAGAGGGAACTGGTTCCTCATGGAGAGGGCGGCCCTGGGGGATGGGGGGGGGGGTTAGCTCTGCTCCCAGTGGGGCCCTGCCTCTACATGAAAGGCCCAAATCCTCCCCATGGGAGGGGCTTAGCCCCAGGCCTGCCTATGGCAGACATCCAGCATGAAAAATTTCAGCCCAAACGGTTAAAACTTTTAAGCACCTGAATACAGGCTCTTATAATGGAAAGAGTCAGTCAACCTTAACTAAAAGCAGCACTAAGAATCCTGCCTATTATACACACATTATATAGGGCCAGCTGGCCCTTGCCCTTGGACAAGTACGTTGCAGGGATGGTAGATTGGGCAAAGAGCCTTCCCCCTTATATTGGATCCTGTGCCTGGCTCAACTGCACCCCTCTGTGTGCCCCAGCCATTCAAATCATCCCAAGTGGGGCAGGAGGATACAGAACCATGGGCATGTCCCCAAGCACATGCGCACACACAGATCAACCCATGGAACTGGCTGGCTGGGTGAGGTGAAGGAGCATGCTGCACTGGGCATACAACCCTGCACCCCAGAGAGCTGGAGAAAGGATTCTGCGTCCCTGAGCAAAAGCAGCATGTGTCTAGAAAAGCCTCTGAATGGCCCATGGATTGGAACTGCGACACTAGTGGCTTAACTTTGAATGTATGTCCAGTTCTTGTGGAGAATCCTTTTCTCCCAGCCCCCATTTGACATAAGGATAATTATTCTTGATCACACAGTATTTCTTTATAATGCCATTAAAAAACACCTATTTAATGGATAAGTCACTGGCGGATGAAAGTTCTGCCAACTGCAGGAATCTTGGCTGGTATTTACAAATAATAATAATAATTCTTATCCCTGGGTGAATTCCAACCTAACCCCGTGGATTAAATTTACATGCCAGTCACCTCACGGATACGTCCCATCCTGGTTCTTCAGTCAGACAGGAGTAAGGACACTAACAGCCTAGTTCTTTCCTTTCAAATTTCAACTTTCTGGGCCATTGACTCTCAGGTTCCTTGGCACTGCTCTGGCACTTTGTGTAAGGAAGAATCGGGCCCTCAACATTATGTTGCACAAAATCACACGTTACATTTGTAAACATCCACAACTGAGAAACGTTTCCATTCAAGACGAAAGTTAACGTTTTCTTGGGGCTCGCGTGTTCTCTGCATTGGTTCCGTCCCATCAGAGATTTGGGAGAAAGGATCTTGTTGTTGGCAAAATGTCAGCAGGTCAGATCTCTGCTAACGAAGCCTGTTGTCCTCACTGGACACGCTTGGGGCTTTCCTGGGATCTCGGCTCTCATCTAGCAGTCTCTGTTCTAAACCTACTCTCAGTTAGCACAGTTACCCTGGGACACCACTTGGTGAGAGGGCAAAATGCCATCTGACAGCTGGACATGGGCTAGACACACCAGAGAACTTACCTGTGGATTGCTTTCAAGGATGTGGAGGCCAGGTTCCCATCTAGAAATGTCATAATGGCCATTTGGAGAGGGCCCATGAAATCATAGAATATCAGGGTTGGAAGGGACCTCAGGAGGTCATCTAATCCAACCCCCCTGCTCAAAGCAGGACCAATCCCCAGACAGATTTTTACCCCAGTTCCCTAAATGGCCCCCTCAAGGATTGAACTCACAACCCTGGGTTTAGCAGACCAATGCTCAAACCACTGAGCTATCCCTCCCCCCCAGAAAAATTGGTCTCTGATTCTGAAGCTGCCCCCAAGCCACTGTGATGGCTGGTAATGGCCTTGTCTAATTGCTACATGCTGGAGCCCAGCTATTATGCACCACTTACACGTATATTTGTAGTCCTCAGATTTACGACAGACGTTTCAGAAAGGTGATTTGCAGAATCCCTTCAAAGAAGTAGTTTATCCTTTACCTCGAACTCTGAAACAAATACTTTTATCTCTGCAGTGTCCTTCTGAGCTGGTGACAAGCCGTACACTTGCCTCTCGTTATTGGCTTGCCTC
Organism: Trachemys scripta elegans; assembly: GCF_013100865.1. Taxonomy (NCBI): domain Eukaryota; kingdom Metazoa; phylum Chordata; order Testudines; family Emydidae; genus Trachemys; species Trachemys scripta. The sequence goes on from NC_048312.1 coordinate 13,751,255, forward strand.
TCGTTATTTCATTTTCCTGAGTTAAGTCCAAATGTCCTTGCAGCATGAGCTGTCCTGTAGGGAAGTAATGTCAATTTAATGGTACGGTTTTTGGTCCGCGCTGAGTATTGGTGGCTCCGTGCCACTATTTGCCTATTGAATTTTGCAAACGCATTTCATGACCAGGAATTCTTTTTAAATTGAATTTTGCTACTAAAACTGTATTAGAAGTGTATCACGCTATCATTCTGCAAAGGAGCCAACTCTAGTAAATGACTGAGGCCACAAGCCAGACAGCTTCTGAATCCTTTAAAAGACTAATAACCTTGTGTTATTGTTTCTCCTCCTCCCTCCCAGTTTCAAGTGAACTTTGTCTATAAAAGCACCTCTGCAGGAATACAAATGGGTGACCCCCAATTGGATTGTAGGCAGCCTGCTGGGCATTCTGGACTGACTGGAGATTAAGGAAGACATGAACAGCAGGTACCCAAGGCTTCATGTGAGCTTGTGGTTTGAAAGAGACATTGTGAATAGCTTTCTGTAGCCAGGTTTCACATCCTTTTAGACACACAGGTCCCCTGTCCTGTGCTGTGTGAAAGAGAAAGATGATTATTTCTGTTTGGGCATTACTAGTAAATCAGACAGGCCTACCCAGGGCACTTGTAGACCTCTCCATAACTAGAGTCAGAGTGTGGGGATAAAGAAGCGGTGCGAGGCAACAGAGCCGTCTAGGAGATGAGTCAGAGGAAGTGTCCCACTTTCAGAAGTTCTGCTTTTTCAGGATCCCGCGGTGGAAACCTTTAAAGGAGGTAAGGGAAGGGGTAACCCAATCTAAAATACTGTGTGCTCCTTGTGCTAGGCCTTCAAGTTTCCAACTTTTGTATGGAACGGGAGCCAGAAGACACTCTGATCAAAGATTTCAAGCTTCTGGTCTGAAATGGGTCTCCCAAGGATTACAGAACTTCTGGGGCAGGAGGAGCCTGGTACGCAACGGTTGCTTCAGCTGAAAATCTATGGGCCTAGGCATTTTCTGTGTGTGCATGAGAACGAGGGCGGATGGTGTTTTCTTTTGAAGACATGAATTTCGCCACAGAGTTTTTCAATTAGCTCCAAACTGTCTAGATTCTCAAACCTTTGCAGGCGTATTTACGGCATGGGTGGTTGTCTACTGCCCTAGTAACCAAGTCAGCCAATGAGGCATGATTTCATTCCTTTACCAAACCAATTATTCAGAAGCCAGGAAGAGTCACTTTTGAGTGACTAACTGAGCAAGATCCAAGCGCATTGTCCTTCCCCAGCATGCGTTGAGAGGGCATGGTTCTTGCCCAGTGACATCCTCCTGCTTGCTCACAAGTATGGAGCTGGGAAGCACAGCAGACAGACAGCAATGGCATGCCTGTAACACCAGTGCTCTCAGAGAAGCCCAGAGTCCAGGGTATGTTGGCAATTTTTTCTGTGGTATAGTTACTACATGGCAATCCTTGTTTTGGTGGAATGGAGAGATTTTTCAGGGTCAGGGGCTATATACTCAAACAAACATGTGTGAACTTCATCCAGTAAGAATACGAATAAGCAGCAAGCTGCCTAAGCCAGGGTGATGGGAAAAGAGCTGGCGATTGGACTAAGGGGAGAGACAGAGGATGACTGAAGGGCTGTCCCTTGTTACATCTCTCTGACCCTGAAGAATTAGCAATCAGTAAATAAAATGCCCCTTGCTGCTTTACCCTGAAAAACAAACCCTTGCTTCAATTAAATCAGACAAAATAGGAATGTACTTCGGAGTTCATTACAGAAATCACTTCCCCCAGTGCGTAGACAATCAGCTGCTCAGTGCATTTTCAAATAAGCAATTTTTTTTTTGCCGTTCTATAATTTTTGGCATAAAAATAGATTGTGCAAACATATGTGGTGTGTGGAAAATGACGGCGTAATGCTTTTTAACTGGGCGTTTCGTTGGGGAATGTGTTGTCACTCCATATCCCGGGGGAAGATTTCTGGAGAAGCTCTCAGTACTTCCTCTCTACTCGGTAACTCATTTTATTTAGCTGAGTTGTTGTTTTCCTAACTTGCCTCCAGACTTTTAATTACTGTTGCTTCAAACACAAATGTTGGAGGAATTAAAAACAAACCAACAAACAAACACGCATTCCTGATTTGCAGTTGGAGGAAAGAAATTGTCCATATAATACTATGCTAACCAATCACTAGACTTTAAACTAGAATAAGTACAGTGAAAAAGCTCTTCCACAAACTTGGAGAGTCTGAAGAAAGTTTACTGCTCTGTGATTTTATTGGGCTCAATCATGCATTGTAGTTTTTTCATTATTATAATGGAAACCAAGAAGGAAAGCTGGAAAAAGACACACAGCAGGGTATACTTTGCAGAATACGTGAGATAAAGAAGCCCTTTTCATAGGGGGAGAAGCTTTTACAGATGATATTTTGATAAAGACCAACGATTGAAGATCTAGAAGGGGTTTTGGTGAGGCTAATGCAAATATCAAAGCATCATCCACATTATATTTTTGAGCAATGGGGGCTATTTAACAGCTTTTTGGGACACTGGAGGCATTAGGCTGTTTGTTTTTAATGCCCAGTACATTTTTTTTTACAGAAATGCAATCATAAATATTCATAGTGTCCAGAGAAAGCTATTTATGAATGAATATGAAAGCTAGGTTTGCAGCTTTCTTGTGAGGTTTTTGCCTGTCTATGCTATCACTTTTGACCAAGCTTTTAAGCAATCAATGACGTGGCTGGCTCTAACTGTGGGTGAAATTCTGGCATTTAGGGGAGTTTTGCCATTGGCTTAACTGGAGCCAAGATTTCACCCCGTGCATCCACGCACAGTATGGTTAACACGGTAGTAGGTAACCATGTAGCATAGTCTGGTACATGATTGCTTTCCTGTACCTAAGTCTCAGTACTGTTATGTTGCTATATAGATGGGACCCCCTACATAGGCCTGGATAGCTGAGTTGGCCTGTCTTCTTTTCTTCCTACTCTGGCTGTGGCAGGACATCCAGAGTGCATTGCCTCACATATTGCTGGTTCCACTAGTCCCAGCTGAGTCAGTATGGGATAGATGCCCAGTTTTTCCCAGGATACACTGCTACATGCACAATAAGGCATCATGGGCTTGATCATACGAGTTTTTCCATTGTCTTTAATGGGCTTTCAATCAGGTCCCAGAATAAGGAACCTCAGATGACACATGGCTCGGTTGTGAAAAGAAAAGAACTGCGGTGTGTAGACCTAAGTCGGTCCTATTCCTTGTGCCCATGGTGGCATGAGCTGGTTCCTAAACCACAACTGTACTCATGTCTAGATAGTGTTTGATTGCACATCCTCCTCCTCCTCCAAACCCTACTCAAAACTCCCCTTTGCGGTGATATTTACAAAAACTTGATGATGGTTATACCACTGGTGGGCTGAGACCAGGGCCTCTCATGCTGACAAATATTGTCTCATTATTTCCTTGTATTTCCCGGACTCTCTGTCTGCATCCATCCATTGTCGCTTGTTTGATATGTAGATTGTCAGCTCTTCAGGACAGGGACTGCCTTTTCGTTCTGCCTTTGTACAGCGCCTGGCACAGTAGGGACCTAGTCCACAAGTGGGGCTCTTAGCGCTACAGTAATACAAATAAATAATTATAATAATTTGGAATCATAACACCTTTATACTGTGATAGTCTTAACCGGAAAAGACTAATTCTCTAAAATGCAGTGTTTTCCACAAGACAATTGATGTAGTGCCTGACTCTGCAACCTTATTCATTCAAATAATCATTAATCAAACAAGCAGTCCCATTAAAGTCAATGAGGCTTCTTGGATGAGTAAGGATTACTCGCTACAGTAAAGTTTACAGGACCGGGTCCCCTTTATAGATCAAGATCTGGGGCTCTTGTACACATGCAAACATTAAGGTGCTCAAGTAGCAAGCAGTGTACCTCTCTCACACTGTATCTGGGTACAGACACAGAAGAAGGGAATTGGATTTGAACTCAGAAATATCAGCTCCAAAACACAGGTATCAAGGGCAGTTAACTCCAGCAACAATTCGTAGTAGCCCTGCAAACAGAAAGAATTGTTAGACAGTAGGGAAGCAGCACTCCAGTAGAGGGCAGTGGTACCCCTGTCAAATAGAATAGAATTTGTTTCATATAGCATACTCAAAATATTCCAGAATCCCTTTACAAAGCAATGAGTTGCTGCAGACACTGATGTGACCCTGTAGGCAAATGAGTCTGCTGTTTTGCTCACAGAAATAATCTACACATCCTTGGGCATCCCAGGGTACTATGAATCAGCCAGGGCATTGATGGTCAAGACTCAAGGTTACCCCTTAGCATTGCTGAATACTGCGATGGATTATTTTACTGAAATCCAGAGGGCAGCCTTTTTAAAAAAAAAAAACAGACCTGAAAATGAATTGTTTATACTTTACTCTGAAGTTGTTACGCTGCAGTACTCTAGGAGGTAGGGATAGTTAATAGATCAAATCCTAAAGTCCCCACTTCCTTTTTCCTTGGGCCTGGCTTAGGCAAAATGCCTATTGATTTCTGTGGACCCTGGCCTGAGTAAGGAGTGAGAATGAAGAAGGATTTCAGGTTTTGGCCCAATAGTAGTATTGTTAATAATAAATCATTTTCAGCTCCACTCACATACCAGGTGCTGAGTGAATGGTCCTGTGTACGTTCTGCAGCAACCAATGATTTTTCTTGCACTCTCTAAATTTATTTAAAGGGTTTGGGATGTCATTAACTCTTGCAGAAGAAACATTGATTTCCAAACCCAGGACTTGGCAGGTTTGTAAAGGGAGAGAGGAATTATTTTGTTAGAGCTGGCAATGGGCCCGAGTGGTGAATTCAGATGCAGACAGGTCTGAACCTCTGCACTGCTTGGGTAGTGCAGGGTCAACGGGTGTGGCTGCATCCCACAGAGTCTCTATTTCAGTGAAAGGTGAATTGATTTATATATGTCCGTATACACACAGCTCTTCGGTCTCAGGGGTGGCTCCAGGCACCAGCGCAGCGAGCACGTGCCTGGGGCGGCAAGCCGCGGGGGGCAGCCTGCCGGTCGCTGTGAAGGCGGCAGTCAGGCTGCGTTCGGCGGCATGCCTGCGGGAGGTCTGCTGGTCTCGCGGTTTCGGCGGCAATTCGGCGGTGGGGACGCTGAAGGTTCGGCACTGGCGGACCTCCCGCAGGCATGCCGCCAAATCTCCGTGACCAGTGGACCACCTGCAGTCGTGCCGCCGAAAGCTGCCTGACTGCAGTGCTTGGGGTGGCAAAAACCATAGAGCCGCCCCTGTCAGGTCTGGTAAATGTACTCAGAGTGTCACAGCTAAATACAAGGTGGAACAGATTATTTAATTAACATATATTTCAAAGGACCATTCAAGGTCCCTTTAATGGGCCACTTCACTTTGAATGGTCCCTTGAAATACGTGTTAACTAAACAATCTGTTCCACCTTGTTTTGAGCTCTGATGCTCTGAGTACATTTACCATCTGAACAAGAGCTTTTTTTCAAAAGCTTGTCTCTCTCACCAGCAGAAGTTGGTCCTATAAAATATATTACCTCATCCACTTTGTCTCTCTAATATCTGGGGACCAACATGGCCACAACAACACTGCATGCATCAGTATAATCCCCTATGCTTCCCTATACTGTGGGGCACAAAGGCGAGTAAACCCACAGACCAATGGTGGCAGCAGCATGGATAGGATAGGCAGCTAGATGGGTGGTCTACCCTCCACGCTTTTCAAAAGAACAGACTATGGAGAAGACCACAGCATGGCCAAAGACAGAGGGCACCTGGAGGAGTTGTATCAAGAGGCATGTTCCTCTGGGAGATATATGGAACCCCCACAGAAAAAGCTGCATAAAGTTAATGTTATCGTCCCTCAAGCAGCATTAACTCCTGCTGTGAACTCTGAAACTGCGAGTGGAGGGTCCAGAGCACAGCTGAGTGTGCCATACAGGCTGCTCGGGCAGAGATGAGGAGTGGAACACTGATGGAAAATCATTGCTTGGGGTTGTTTGAGGATACAGGGGGTTTGGGACTTAGTTTTTTGCTGATTCCAGGCCTCTGAATCAAATTAAGCCAAATCAATTTTAGCTTCTCTTAAACCAATTTCGGAGTAGCCACACAAGGGATTTGTATTCTGATTTAGAAATCAGTTTTGATAAATTGGTGAAATTGTGAGGGCAGCCCTAAATTACCATCTCCCTCCCAGAAATAGATACGTCCTTAGGAGGATCAGGCATTTTATGGGAAGTTTGCATGACCGATGCACCCTCCTGTATGTCTGGAAAAATAGAGGGCCTAGCCCTCGAAACTATCAGAGTCTGACACCTTTCACCAGGACTAAGTTCACTTCCAAGAAGAAGAAATCCCCACACTCAAATCTGTCTGCTTGATAAGGCTTTAATGAGACTGTGCTCTCTGTATGTGTGTATATATATCTCCTCAATATTTATTCCACTCTGTATGCATCCGAAGAAGTGGGCTGTAGTCCATGAAAGCTTATGCTCTAATAAATTTGTTAGTCTCTAAGGTGCCACAAGTACTCCTGTTCTTTTTTCTGATTCCGAAGGAACTGCAGTGCCTGACTTTGCGCATTAAAAGTATTGACACCTTTTTTCTTTTGAAAAATTCCTTCCTGGGCAATTTAATCTGTGACTCAGGGGCTCAAGTCATGCTGCGTTTTAAAAAATAATGTGCTTCAGGAGGCTGAATTTAACATAAGGAATTTTTAGTTGCCAACTTTTTGCCAGTGACCTTTTTTTGCTGTCTGAGGAGTCTCACGCCTTTTTTTTTTTTAAACAAAACAACAAACATTTTAGAATATCCTTATACATTAAATCTCTGGACCAAATCCTCAACTGGCACAAACTGAAATCAACAGAACTACTCTAGTTTAAGCTAGCCAAAGATCTGACTTTATGTAGCTCCTTTTGGGGTTGACCTGTTATTTCCGCACAGAATTAAGTTGCTGGTGGAATGTATTTGATCAGCAAGCTTTTGAAGATGCACTGAAGGGTAAGTGGAAAGGTGGCATTAAGACTATGTCAGTGGAAATGTTTTTTTGAAATATGCAGATTTTTGTTCATCGCTTCCACATAAGAGTGACCGAAAGGAAGAGAAAATTGATCAACGGAAATGTATGCATAATAAAAATGTGTACATGCTTCATCTAAAATTCATTTTCTCCAAAGGTTCACCAAATAATTGCTTAATCTTAAACAGATGCACGCACAATAAAAGTTGCTGGTGCTGGGGACAAAATGAATTAACATTTTGTTGGGAACTGGATCATAAACCAATATTCCCAAAATAGTTAGCGTGCTACAATTCTACAAGAAAACTGTGCTAAAGCAGTGTGTATTTAAGGAGAATAGACTATATTTACATGAGGCTGATGGTCTCTGAGCCTCCATTTGCTAATCTGAATAGTGCCCTCCATCATCCAAAAGCAAGAGCTGGCACGAATCAACAGTGTACCAATGTTTACAGTGGGTCATATTCAGCCCACTCACCTCTCCATTCCACAAATCAGAGGACCCTCGGGCACAGCAGAACTAATTCATTCCTGCTGTCAGCTGCAGGATAGCACCACCCAATGAAGGGCTCGGGGGGACCAAAGCTGCCTGCTGCAATCCTGTGCTCTTGGGCTTCCCTTTGTGCTGCCATGGAGGCAGAGTTTGAAGGCAGGCCAAAGGGAAGAGTGGTAAGGCAGGATCAGGGGTTCCATCCTTCCATGTGGAAGGGTGCTGGAGCAGAGCCTAGGGGAGGATTCCTTCCATCTCATCCTCAGGTACCCCCTCAGCACAGGGGCTATTTGAGCTTTGTACTGGGAACAGGATTTGCCCCCCAACCATTTCATTTCTTAAAGTTCTTGGCCTACCGAGTAATTTCCTCGCACAACGTATATTATGGTGTCACCACCTGTCCTGAAATGGGAACGGCGGGCACCAGAATACACTGAAATGCGTCCCTGGGTCACTCTTGCTTCAGTATCCTATGACCTCTCCAGCCTCACTGCAATGTTGCTCTGTAACGTCTCACAGCAACACTCAGTAAATCGCAATATATATTCTGTGTGTCCTATTGTTACAATAGATATGGAGGGAGATTTTTCTCTGTTGTAGGCCAATCCCATTCACGTCAGGAAAGGCTCCCACTGACTCAGCTTCAATGGATCAGACCTTAGGTTTATGGACTGAAAATTAACAAAGCACCAGCTTGGAAGTTTTGAACAAATGCTAACATTTGCTCTATTCAGAGAGACTCACTGAAGTTTAGACCTGATTCTGGGTGAAGGTTTGAGGGATGTTCTTAATTCACCCTGGTTGAATATCCGCTCCCTTGCATTATCATGATGCTTGTTTCCATTAGCAAATGTTTAAGGCTGTTCGGTTGTATATGTGACTGAAAATAGTCCCCAAAAAGTTGAGTGAGTTCAAAACAACGCACGAAACACCAGGTGACCACTTGGTGAGATGGCTTAGTGGCTCATATTGTTTTGTCATTATACATTCTGAGATTTCTACTTCAAGGAATAATACCAGTTTCTCTTGTGATGGGAGACAAGACTGAATGAAAGCCACTCCCTTTATTCTGGCAGCTGAATTCCAACAACCCTTGGCAATTGCTTTGTTTGTAATGTAAATAAACAGCAGTAGCTGCACTGAAGTAGATGCACTCTGCCATCAAAGTCAACATTTGCCTGAGCTGTTGCTGATTTTTAGAGATGGGAACCCAACCGTTAGTATTCTGCACACATTTCAGTTGCAGAAATAACTCACTACAATCTTTGTCAATCTTGGCCTGACCAGGTCCAGGAGAAAATATTTCCGCTTATTAGAGCAGAGTTTGACCTATCCCAATGGGGGGGAAATGCAGGGAAAAGATGACTTGTAAGGGAAATGGCCTGGGTAAGACAAATTGTGTTTGCGGGGCTAATCTGAATGAATGTTTATTTGGATAGCTGTTGTTTTCTTTTAGTGTTGCGCTTCTTTCTTTGCTGAGCCCTCTTTCCATTTTATTATTCCCAAACAGAGGGACTGGAAGTCATAGCCGGAGGAAGAAGCCTGAATTTTCTATAGAGTTGTGCAGAGATGGGGTTGTGTGATCTCATGTCTGATTTGGAACAACTGTTCCGCATAGCTGCATGTGGGAATCTAACGGCTGCAGCATTCCACGCTGGAAATTGGCTACACTTGAGCAGTAGGTGAAGTGAAGTCACCCCTATGAATATTTACAGTGGTTTCCACTCCGAGGGACCTATCTGCAGGGAAACAGAATGAAAGCCCCAGGCTGCCAATACTTTGCAAAATGCAAATCGCAACTCTAGTGACACTGAAGCTGTTCAGTGAAAGTGACATCACAAGGAGGCAAACGATGTCCCCTTCTCTATAGGCTTGCCTGTGGTGGAGATGACGGGGTTCCAGAGCAGGGCCGGCTCCAGGCACCAGCTTCTCAAGCAGGTGCTTGGGGCGGCTGCTCCGGAGAGGGGCGGAATGTCCTGGTATTCGGCGGCAATTCGGCGGACGGTCCCTCACTCCGCCTGGGAGAGAAGGACCTCCTACCTAATTGCCGCCGCAGATCGCGATCGCGACTTTTTTTTTTTTTTGTTTTTTTGTTTTGGCTGCTTCGGGCAGCCAAAACCCTGGAGCCGGCCCTGTTCCAGAGTGCACGGGGTTGGGCTGGCCGGGGGAGATTTGGGGAGCCCACACAGGGCACTGACACCCCCTGCTCAATGCAAAAGTCAGTTCTACGAAGGTGACCTCATGCCCAGAGAGATCTGGAGCGTAGCATGAGGAGTAGAAGCTAAGGACAGGGCTACTGTGTGGCTCTCCTGTCCACTGCCTCCTTCAGAACAGGGCCAGAGCAACAGCCACAGTGTCCGCAGGGCTGCAGGAGCCATCACCATGTGCATCCTGGGTTCCATTTTCCCCCTGCTGCAGAATTCCCCCTCCCCAGCTTGGCGTAGAGGATGAATATGGCCCTGTCGGGGAGCTCCCCGGCATTTTACAATGGCACAATCTGCTTTGAGGCTTGTGAAAGGAGCTATAGAAATCCGCTACAATGGTGGCATTGCATGATGAATCCTCTTTCTGATCTGTAAAAAGAACAGGAGTACTTGTGGCACCTTAGAGACTAACAAATTTATTAGAGCATAAGTTTTCGTGGACTTCAGCCCACTTCTTTGGATGCATATAGAGTGAAACATATATTGAGGAGATATATATACACACATACAGAGAGCATGAACAGGTGGGAGTTGTCTTACCAACTCTGAGAGGCCAATTAAGTAAGAGAAAAAAAACTTTTGAAGTGATAATCAAGCTAGCCCAGAACAGACAGTTTGATAAGAAGTGTGAGAGTACTTACAAGGGGAGATAGATTCAATGTTTGTAATGGCTCAACCATTCCCAGTCCACATTTCGCAGTTCCTTTCTCTCACAGCACTTCCTTCTTTCCATGCCGAACTCCCTCCGTCTTTCCTTCTCTTCTTATTCATCCTTCCCTTTCTCGTAAGTATTTGCATTTATTTCTGCTCTTTTCCCTGGGTTGCCCTACTGTGCTCTTCCCTGGTGCTTCAGAAAGCAGTCCCGTGTCCCAGCACTAGAGAGTAAATTTCATTCAGCTCAAGTGAAGAATTGCTGGATGTTGAAGTACCAATTCTGTGCAATCTTGGCAGAGGTGGAGACAGTCAGTTAGAAAGGCTGGAAGAGAGCAGAACATACCACAGGACAGAACAAAACTGCGGAATCAGAATCTGCAGTGTTATCATGTCTACAATTTTCAAGTGCCCTGGTGTGTAACTGCAGTCAGAATGGAGGTACCTTGAGAATCCTGTCAGGTCAATGGCAGGCCAGGATCTGGCAGCTCATGCGGTTGCTGTCTGGCTCTGTGACAAGGCTTCAGTTTCCAGCACTAGCTTCATTTAAGCTTTCTTAAACCCCTGTACTTACACATAACAAGGCCAGATTCTGCGCTGGTATAAATTGGCATAGCTACATTAAAGTCAATGGAGCTGTAATGAGTGGGAGCCAGTGTCACCAATAGATAGGTCTGCCTGTGGAATTTTAGGAGTTAAAACAGGCATGAATTTGGCCAATTACCACTAAACTACGCTCCCATTCATTATTGCCTCTTTATGATATTTCCAATTTCTCTGTTTATTGAAAACCAGTGCTTCCAAAATACTGAATGATGCTATTTATTTCATTGACACCATTCCTAAATAATCATCAAGCCAGTAGAATCCTGTGTTTAACAAGCTCTCGAGCACACCCCGTCCTTCCCAAATGATTTTCCATTTTGGGCAAATTTCGGTTCAGGAAAGCTGGCTCTCGGTATCTAGTTTTGTTGAGCTCAGTGCCGCGTAGGGATCAAGAATTAAGAGCTTTCAGCTGCATTCAGTTGTCAAACAGCTTTTTGGAGTATGAACAGATGCAAACAGTATGTATTTCAGTGTGATTAATACAGAGAAGGCAGATTAATGATGCACAGCTAAGCACAGGATTCTGAATTACATGCCACTTTTATGGGCTCGACTAAGGTGTGCTTTATTGTAGACTCACACCCACCAGCACAGATAAACTTCAGCATCTGTCAGCATTTTCCAATCTAAATAAGCCCCGTTTTTCTGGGGGGAAGGGTTATAACTCAACTGGAAACAGTCACTCTTTATATTTTTGCAGACAAGGCCTTGGCCAAGGAGAGCAACATTTGTTCTGCTAAATTTGGTACCAATTGGTTTGACCTTTCTTAAATGAAAGACGGGCAAAAAAAAAAAAAGGGTTAGAGTTATTGTGACTTCAGATGGTTTATCGGGCTGGTTTAGCTTCAGATCCTGAATTTTGCAGCTGATGAGTCTAGATTATGGATGAGATGTTGTAAGTGTTTTAAACAAGAAGATACTGAGCGTTCAGAAGCAGCCACTTCAGTAGTACAATAATTTCCTTCTTAATCCATCCCTGTCAAAGGATCTTTAATGGTAGAGATAGGCCTGAGCTGCAAAGTCTGGATCTGGAGTTGAACTGTCTCAAAGTTTAAGGGTTGTAGGTGTGGAGATTTGGTTTTGGGTTGAGTCTCTACTTAAAGTGATACATACGTGGTGCAAGTCTGAGGATTAAGTTCTGAGAATTTCTTTTGCAGTCGCGATAGGGAAATCCTGGAAGCAATGCAGGAAATATAAAGTTTAGAAACAGGTGTGGTAACTGGGAATTTGATGAATATAAATGAAAGAAATGGAATTAATCTGTGAGGAGAATGAAGCAAAGGAAAAGAACAAGAATCCCAGTCATGGACTAAACAAGAAAAAGCAGCATTTTTTTATTTTTTTATTTTGAAGGGGTTTTGTTGTTGTTGAAGATTTGGAGGGGAAGGTCTGTATAACACAAAGAGAAAGAAAGAGAGGCAGTGTCTATATGTATGAGGAAAAGGGACTGTGAAAATATCTGCAGTCAGCCGGAACTACATTTCCATCACCAGAAGACAGCTGAGGTTCATCCAACCATCTCTTTTAGAGCTCCAGAGAAGACTATGTATAATTACCTTAGCTTTGGTAGGGCAACTGCTGTTGACTGTGTGACTTGCACCTACATGGAATCTTGTGAGCAATTTTGATGAATAACATCAGCTGGAACCATTAGAGTCCTCAGAACTGCAGGCCTAATCTTACCAACTTTGCGAGTTTTGCCTGTTTAAGGACTGCAGGATCACATCCAGAGACCGGAGCAGCTGCTTTAGGGACATCAACAGCGCATCCTCATTACCTACGTTACCGTGTTGTAATAAGAGGACACTTCCATGTTTATATTTTATTAAAAAGAAGGTAGAGCATCTAAAGACTATTTTTACCATTCATAAAATAAATTATCCTGTTTAATTTACAAGATCTAGTCCCTGGAATATATATATTTGAAAGCACAGTGGGTTGAATTGTGTGGAGCTTTTTTGAAAATCTGGCTCTAAATGTGCCTCTGTACATTTTGTACCTGCAAATGCAGCTGCAAAATGGAAATAAAGAGGCAGGATTGAAGCCCCTCTGAAAATACGGCCCCTATTGTGCAGATTTAAACCTGAGTTCAGAGACTATTTACGGCTGGGAAGGGAATGTCCTAACACACTCCACCTGAACGGTGGCTTTGATGGGTGACCCCATGCCATGACTTTATTGCATGTTATTTGTTAGGCAGTGAACAAATGAAGGTCCCGATCCTGCAACTGATTCTGCAGGGGTTGGCCCTGTGTCCGTGTGGTTCTCCTTGCAGGATTTTGGCTTAAGAACCCAAACTGCAGACAGTCAGGTACTCTATGTCCCTCATGAAATCTAGAGGCTCAAATTTTGTTCAACTATCCTATGCGGATTCTCTTCTTGTAAGGCCTTCATGGGGAAACCTAGATCCCACTTTCTCCTCCATACTGATATAGACTAGTACTTTACAACAAAATAGTCCCAATGAATGACACTCCCGGTGGTTGAAGGACCAATTCAGCCTGATGAAGGGTGTTGCAGTGGTACCACTAATGGGGGTGGGGAGCAAGCCAGTCTCTTTTGGTGTTTGCTGTGGTTATTGCCACAGCTAGGAGCGTTCTGTGGTTGCAGCTGAGCTCCAGCTGTTTCCCTTGAAGTCTACAGAAGTATAGCCATATTTGGTAGAACTCCTGCTGGATTTAGATCCCAATCCTGCTCCTATTGAAGTCAATGGGCTTTTTGTCACCCATCAGCTTCCGTGCGAGCAGGATCAGACCGCCAGGCACCTACTACTTCTAACTATGGGATACTTGCCAACCCAGCCTAAGAAGGGATGTTCTGACACCTTCTTCTGGCTGCCATGGTGTTACTTGCTGAGGAGGAATTCCAAAACCTCCCAATAGAATGGCACCAGCCTTGGCCTACAGAATCTCTGCCAGCCCAGACATTGCCAACTGTACTGAACGATGGACTGAAGAATACACTGTTGGTTTCAGTGAGGCTGGAAGGGGTGTAAGTCAGGTTCATGGTGATCTTATGATGGATCCTGAGTAGCGCCCCCAAGCCATATTTTGCTCTCAGTGGGTTGTCAATCTGGAGTACCTCCATTGACTTCACCAGAGTTACTGCGGATTGACACTGGGGCAGCTAGCACAGATTTTGGCCCTGAAACGTCAAAAGAGGTTGATTCCACTGTACTGCCAAAAATTTCCACTCAGAGACACTTTTCCTCCCCTTCCACTGACATCACTGGAGCGATGACGATTTACACCAGCTAAAGATTTGGCTGAGAAAGTTGCCAATGCTTTAGAAAGTGATTCCACATCTGTCCCCTGCAACATACTCCACCCCAAGAGGACAAGCTCTTGAATTCCATTATTTGCAAGCACACTGCTATCTCTGCTTTAGATATCAGACTTACCCTTTAGAGAAAAGATTAACTTAATGAGGTCATAGTCATACTGATTTAGCCATTTAGATAAAAAGTAAAAATTTATGTTTTCCAATACATTTTATTTTTATGCAGTACTTTAAAGATTAATTCCAGCCAGGATACTGTGTGAAGATGGCACGGCTCCTCTGGATTCCTGGGTCAGTTTTAATTTTCTTCTTACTTAGCGGAATGATGAGACTTCATACTTTGCCTGGGTCTTTTTTACAAGGATCACAAAGTACTTTGCAAATATTAAATAATTGAACCTCTCAGCTGTCTTTCTAGGGTGCTAAGTATGTTAACCGTTTAACAGATGGACAAACTGAGGCCCACAGGCACCCATTCAGCAAAACAATTAAGCATATATGTAACTTTAAGCATACAAGTAGCCAGAAAGAAGGCATTATCCTCTGCCCAAAGGAGTTCGCAAACTAAATCAGACATGATGAAACAAGGGGGAAACAAAACTGCAGTGTGGGAGTGGGGAAGGGAAGAGAGATAACATCAGCAGGCTCATACACCTACTCATCCAGGCATAAGAGACAAAACTGCAGTGTGGGAGTGGGGAAGGGAAGAGAGATAACATCAGCAGGATCATACACCTACTCCTCCAGGCATAGGAGACAAAACTGCAAGTGCTGGAGAAACAAGAGGAGGTCCTGAGTTCTGATCCTGCCACTAACAAGTTCTTTTGTCTTTCTGTTCTGGGTAGAATGCTATCTCCTATCTTCTTCAGGGGGTCAGTCGAGATCACCATACTGGTCTCTTATTGCCTTAAAATCTTTGAATCTATGATGCACAAGGGGGCTGAGGCTGTGATTTTTCTAATGATTAATTGCATGAGTTAGTTGATCTCTTTCTCTCTTACACGCTATCCCTTATTTGAGTCTCTAGACTTTTCCTCCCCTTTGTTTTGAACAAATCTTTAACAGCAGGCGCCTGGATGAAGTAACTGTTTGAGTCTGCCGCACTGTCCTAATGAGGACTCCCCACCCTATTTAGTCTCCTGCAGGCATGCCACACTGTCACGACGCCTGTCAAAGGTAAGCTGCTTGAGGTGCTGTCACCGTGCTAAGGCACAACGTTGCAGCTCTCTGCTCGCATTGACTAATTACAGCTTGCTCCTGAGATTTCTGCTGTGATTGTCTTTTCAGGTGCAGCAGAACCAGCGCCAGAGTAATCACAATCTCCCCCTTTTAAATAAATAAAACAGGAGTCCCCGAACAAACCAGCCAAGCCGTTTGGCCGCAGCATCTTTTCATCCCCGCTCAGAAGGGAGCAGGCTAAGCTTAACAATTGTTTATTTATTATGTAAACACACAGGGCTGGGAGAAGGGGAAGTGTCACAAGCGGTTGCATTTTCATTTAGTCACTCTTTAATAAATAATGACAGAGCTCTGGTGGGGGTCGGCACTGAGGCTGGGTGGCTTTTCTCCTGCCAGGGCGCCTTAATATATTGCTGGCTGGCAGAGACGAGTCATCTTTGGAGATTGGACCAAGCCTCTTGGCCCTGAAAGGTTAATTCGGTCCTGTATTAAAAAGGTAGCACAATGATTTCAGGCCTTGCTGTTTAGAAGCATTAGCCTGTTTCCATGTTATATTCTGATTTCCAGAGTTCTGTGGTTGTGTGTTCACTGGAGTTATGTCCTACTACAGGAGTAGAAAAGGGACACTCCTTTGAGCTACAAAAGGGCAATGAAAGCAGTAACTCTTGGGCCTGATCCATAGCTGACAGGTTTGTAAAAATTTTGGTAGGGCCCAAGAGTCCAGGGGAGAAGCCCGCAGTGGGAGTATACAGGGCTGAGCCCCCTATACTTGGGAGCAAATTTTAAATAAATTAATGGAGATATTCTATTTCCTAGAACTGGAAGGGACCTTGAAAGGTCATTGAGCCCAGCCCCCTGCCTTCACTAGCAGGACCAAGTACTAATTTTTTGCCCCAGATCCCTAAGTGGCCCCCTCAAGGATTGAACTCACAACCCTGGGTTTAACAGGCCAATGCTCAAACCACTGAGCTATCCCTTCCCCTCTAAGAGAAGAATAGCTGGCTTACCCTTGCCATACCTGGCACATGGGGTTGCAGTGCCATTCAAGTTTGGCCTGGCCACCCCTCCATCATGCTGAGGGAGAGGCAGCCGGTCCACAGTCAAGTGGCATTGAAACTCTGTGTACCAGGTCAAAATGCCACTCAAATTTGGGGTGCCTGGGCCCCCTCTTCTGGTTGTGCCACTGGCTCAATCATTGGTAAGGCTGGGCCCACGTTCCAGAATATTGGTTGGACCTGAATCCCATGGATCTCTATAACCCGACACCTAGAGCCTAATCCAAATCCTATGGGAGCCAATAGAAAGACTCCTATTGACATTAGTGGACTTTGGGGGCCAATCAGCAAAACAGTTACACACATACTTAACTTTAGGCACGTGCTTACATCTCATTGAAGTAAATGGTACTTAACCACCTCTGTAAAGGTAAGCACTTGCTTAAGTACTTTGCAGAACAGGGACAGACTCTGCTGAATCGAGGTCTTGGGGACTCATGAGCTACTTTTGTTTTTCCTCACAAAAATTGCACAGCTAAACTGTGCAGATACAATGTGCAAAGGTGACTTAAATTAGTCAGGTGATGTGCTGCTGCACAGGTTCCATGCTTCAGCCCAGAGGTGGCTGTACTTCAGAGGCAGGCAGAGTGATTCAAAACATCTATATTATCTCATTGGGATTCAACGGGATGAAAGCTGCTGTGTAACTGTAACATCAGTTCCATTCCAGTGAGTTCAGGGTTTATTTTATTGGCTTCTGTATGTGAATCTGGTGAATATTTCTGTTTCACCACAAAACAGTCCTGTCTGGTGCTAAGGTGGATTTGACACCTAAAAAAAGACCAAGGGAGCAGGATGCTAAACAGCATGGAATTTTTCTGGGAAATTATCCACCTCACAGTTCATGCCAGTGGCATCTACCTACTAATTTCCAAAACAATGGTGTACAATACACGCTATTCTTTGCTTGCATGTTTTTCCAGGTTCCTTACAGTACATAATAGATCATAGCTGTATGTGTAGGTCCTGGAGTGTCGTATGATTTATCAGCCCTTATGAACTGTTCCTCGTACCGCCTGGCACTGTAGCAAAGAGATTCACCTTGAATTTTGCTGAATATTCCCCCCAGGCCAAAGACCTTCTAAAAACAACTTCCCATCACATGCAGTAAGATGCTAAACAATGGGGACTGAGCTAAATCTAGTGATTCTTCTCTGCTGCTCCAGATCAGGCAGTGAGCTGCTCCTGGGGATTCGGGGCAAAGGCCTCTGCCCTCCACTTCAAGGGAAATTTGATGGGCTTGTTTTTAACTCAGTGAGCATCTGCTTACTTGACTCAGCTACAAACAGAAAAGATTTAGCATTACTTTAGATTGATCCCTAACTTTAAGCCCCAGTACCAGCTATAGATGTCCTAAGTGAGTTCCACCAAAGTGTTCACAATGTGCAACTAGATTTCAAGTTAAAACAAGTGCAAGGCCCATTTGCAACTCCACCAATAGTAGCAATGGTGAGAGAGCTGGTGCAGATAGGCCCCTGGTATTTCTACCATGATCATGATGGTGTCTAGATCTGCTCAGGTGATTTGGCCCAGTGAGCTCTCAGTGGTTCTTTAGCAAACTTTTTTTACTGACCTTTGAATTAGAAATACAAAACTATCTAGCCATGATTAAAACAACCTTGCCTAAAGCCCTGATCTAAGGCCAACAGAAGTCAATGGAAAGACTCCCATTGACTTCAGGGTTTTTTGAATCAGAACCCAAATACACAAGAAAAAATTAAAAACAAATATTAAAGAAGTCATCATGAGCTATTAGCATTTAAAGTGTGTTCACCTCTGAAAAGGGACTCCGTAAAAATGCCATCGTGAAGCTCCAAGTTTAATTCCCAGCCCTGCAATCTGAAGCTGGGATCTGAAAGTCAAGCTGGGTTCTTTCCTGTATACCACTGACTAGTAGGTAGTATTTTGCAGGGCTAATTACGCCTTCAGTGACCCCTGTGGAATTCCACTGCCTTCTGTGGGTTTGCATAGATGTGACTGACTGGAATTTAGCAAACAGTTTTGTTGAAGATGCCCCAGAAGAATGGAAACCAGTCCCCCCTGCCATATATATATACAGGTCCTACCATGTTAACAGGACAAAAAGCAGCAAAAGGTTATTATTGCCACAAAAATAAGCAGCTATCGCTCTGAATACGCAAAATGCAGATTTCTTCAGAAGAAGATGCCTGTTTCCCAAACTCATTTTTCAGGGTAGAATTACACTTTGATGAGCATAATGTGTATATGTCAAAGTAAGAGCAGCCCCTTAGGTGTATAAAGTGATTAGTGTGTCGCCATCAGCCTCAAAAGAACAAGCCACCTTGCAATCTAAAAGTCAATATAGAAGGACAATTCCTTTCCCACCTCACCACTGTTCCTATTTTTAGAGTCCAAGTTCCTCCCTGCCAACTCTTTAAGGGGAGTTTCCCTGTCTGTAAAACAGGGATAACAGACTCATTCCCTTTATAATGGACTTTTGCCTCAGATGAAAGCAGCTATTTAGCATCATTATTATGTAATTAGTGTAATTGCTATTGGCATTGGAAATGCACAATTATGAAACTAAAGTTACACAGAGTGATTTATATACTAAAGCAGTGCAAAACATTTGACTCGAACCACAAAAGGATTTGAATTCAACCTTGATGCGGCTCCAACCCATTGAAGTCTATGACAATTTACCCCCGCTGTGGCTCTGCCCCAGTGTTTACTGCGCCGCCATATCAAAATGCCCTTCAAATCCTCCCCTCATCTAAAACAGGTTCTTCTTAGCTTTAAATAAATGAAAAATGTAAGGTTTTTAACTCCTTTTTGCTAGAGGACTATGATGACAATCTTTGGAGGACTTGGAATGTGACAACACAGCCAGCTGAAAGCTGAGATGTGTCTCTCAGCCCCGGGTGAGATAGGACGAGATGTTGGGTATTTGTGTCAGATTGTCCATTAAAGTAATTTAAGAAGCCTTTGCTGCCAAGAAGCTGAATTTGGGTGAGTTTGCTGATAGTTCTTGTGGAAACCAAAATCTAAAACAATCTCAGACAGTGAAGGGCATTTTCAAAGGTAGATGACTAAAATTATAACCTTGGGTTGAAATAATCTAAAAGGTCTCAAATTCAATAGCCCATTTAATCAAGCTGACTTTGATAAGTTTCCAACTAGCAGGTCCTTTCCACTACATTCCTAACAGCCCTTTCTCCAATAAATCAGGGCATTCATTCCCTACATCATCCATCATCTATTTGTAACTCACACGGTTTAAATATTTTAGCGAGGGCTTTAAAAATGTTTTCTGTTTAAAAATTTAGGCAAGGAATAAATATGTCAATTTTCAATTTCTTAAGCTTCAGTGATACCACTGAGCTTAATGAGAACATTTTATGCTCTGATCTCATCACTGATATTACATGTTCACATTGTTGTCAGAGGGCTTAGCATTGGATTGAGTCAGCTTCAGTGCTTCTAGGTCAGTGGTTTTCAACCTTTATTTGCGGACTCCTACAAAATTTCGAATGGAGGTGCAGACCCCTTTGGAAATCTTAGCCGTAGTCTGCGGACCTCCAGGGTCCATGGACCACAGGTTGAAAACCACAGTTCTAGAGCATAGTTACTTTAAAACATCTGTAAATGAATAAAGTGTGTTTGATGAACATCTATCACAGGCTAGTCATCTGTGTTAGCTGACTGTGAAATTTTCATGAGAACTGTGTTAGACTTTAATAAAAAGCTAGCTTTAAAGGAACATATTCAGGACCCAGGGGTTGGCTTATGCAGATAGATTAAAAGAGTATATTAGGCTATGTCTACACTTGAAAGCCCACAGCAGCACGGCTACTGCAGCACTTCAATATAGACACAGGAGGGGTTCTCTCATCACTGTAGTTAATCCACCTCTCTGTGAGGCAGGAACTAAGCTGACTGAAGAATCTTTCTGTCGACCTAACACTGTCTATGGTGGGGGCTAGGTCCGCTTCACTACGTCTCTCAGGGGTGTGGATTTTTCACACCCTTGAGAGACTTAGCTATGAAAATGTAACTTTTCGGGGTAGACCATCCCTGAGTGGAGAATCAGGCCCGTTGAATCCTTTCCCTCTATTTCCTGATCTGTATTTCTTGGTAGTTCAGGATCACTGGTTCCTTAGTGCTCCTGGAAAAGTGGCAGTTAAATCTGAAGGATCCTGAGGTAAATGACAAAAAGTGAATTAAAGTCCTTGAGTGAAGATTGCCAATTTTTCTCCCTAACCACCAAACTAACCAACATGATGGGCACAACCTCAAGCTTCCTCAAGAGATACCGCATCCAATCGGAAGTTTTACTTTGTTTTCCCTTCTGTCTCACCCGTCCATTGAAACAGATCACAAAAATAAACAATCAGCCACTAGTTTTGAGGACGTGACTCCTGCTGTCTCAAGACTAGTTTGATAACATCACACAGCCCTAAAGCAGAAAAGTATTCCACAGGATAAGCCTCCACATTGCACATCTGAGCCATCTTGTTACCTCAAGCTTCCATGCACAGATTAGCCATATCAAACGGTTTGCTTCATCACAGAGCAGGCAATGGACAAGTAATTTATGAACCTGTCGGGTTAAACAGGACCTGCTAGAAATGAAAAATGACATTCCTAATAAAACGCAATTACTGTAGTTCCAGCCATACAGTCAGGAACATAGTATAAAGGAATGCTTCCTGCACTTAATTTCCAACAAAATCACAGGTATTAATTAACTTGACTCTTCAGAAAGGCAGTTCCTTTGACATTTGAAGCACTTGCAGGTTTTACTGAGGCTTGCAGCCATCTGGTTTGGGAAAACTTATTCTGGCCTCATTGAACTGACTAAACAGCCACACTGTGCAGCACTTAAACACTGAGCTTTCTTGACCGGAAGGTGGAATATCTGCACTCTTCCTTCAGCCGAGATTCTTAAAGACTATGCTAATGGAACAACCCATAGAGTGATACAATAGGAAATCAGACAGGCATATTGATTGTCAAACATTAACGCCTGCAGGAAGGGGGTTTAGCTTGAAGAGACGGAAATGAGTACGGGATACACTAGGTCAAGAGGTGACGACCCACTTGCCCTTCCCATATTGCTAGGTATGAAGGGGGTTTTGGCCAGATGGGAGGTGTGTCCTGGTTGGGAGAAGGAGGTGCTGGTATGGAAAAGATTGAGACCCAAATGCCATATGGGAAACGGACTGGATATCCTCTAAACCTTTGCCCCAAATTCATATAAAGCCACAAGCGTCTTTTGAGGTTTGAAGGTTGTTGCTAATAGGGCTGGTCAAAAATTGTGTCAAGACCCAACCCCCTTTGAGGGTAAACTGGGTTTCCTAAAACCAAAATTTTCATGAAAAGTGTATGCTTTCTTCATTGTTTTTATTTTTATTTTTTTTGTTGGAAAAGAACCTGTAAACTGAAAGTTTTGGGCCAAAAATGATAATTTTTGGTGGTTTTTTAAAATGAAAAGACAAAATTTTCCACAGGACATTTTTTTTTCTGACCAGCTCTAGTGGTTAATTATTTTATTTTCACTGCCTTCCTGGTTCTGACTAGGTACAGAAGAAGTAGTACCAAACCACCCCAAGAGAGACTACCAGTATTTTGGCTTCTCCTAAACACAAGAAGTACTGAAAATCAGTTGAAGGAGTCTGATGTTGTTTGAGATACTTTTAGTCAGTTGCCTTTTCATCTGTGATACCGTTTAGATTCTGTAAATGAACCTGGCCTGCAGTGCTGCCATGCAATGTTAAACACCTGTCATGTTCCACCCCCTAAGTGGCTGCATTATGGGCAGGGGAGTGTACTTCCTGCTTACAGAGTTTGCAAAGTCTTTTCAGATTATTTGGGATGAAAAATGCTGTATAATTATAATCATACTTCCCACGCAGCACAGTACTTTATGTCTTCAAAACTCTGTTTAAACCTTAAATGATTCATCCTACCGACATTCCTGTCAAATGGACAAACATCACTATCTCCATTTTAGAGATGAGGTCAGTGAGGTACAAAGGGTTGACAGGTCTAATTCAGCACCATTAAGTCAATGGGAATCTTTCCATTGACTTCAATGGGCACTGGATCAGACCCTAAATGATTTGTTCAAGACCACACAGAAATTGTAGGATCTGATCAGGCAACAGGGTATCCCTGGGCAGATAGAAAAGCTTTATAATAGAATGGAAAGCTGGATTCGAGTCAATGGTAGATTCATGATATGGTTTTCTACCTCCCCGGGAGGTTAGCAAGGCTGTGTTTTGTCGCCCTTGCTGTTCAGTAGCAGCATTGATTGGTTGATGGATAAGGTGGAGGAGGCAGCTGTTGATGGTATTGAGGTCTCAAATACATCAATGATATTGTCTGGTTAGCTCAGTTTGGTGAATCGCTGAAGTTGATAGTTGATCTGGTCAGGCAAGAAGCAGCACACATTGGCTATTAATCCAGTAAAATTAAGTCCCTGACCGCTATGGTCAAGTGGCCTCCAGCTGCAGATTACAGTCAGCTCAGTATTAACCTGTCTGACAGGACATGGAGCACGTGTCAGATATCTGGACAGTGTCATAAACAGCGCTGGAAGATGCTCGGAAGAGGTGGATGCTGCTGCTACATTTCAGGCTCTTCCGTGGCCTCTAGGGCGCTGTGACATCAACCTTGCTGCAAAGCTGCAGATCTATGATCCTCGTTTATACTAACTCTATTGTATGGAAGTATAACATGAGTGCTGAAGAGCACGGGACAGACGTTTTTGATTCCTGTCGTCTTCATCAGCTACCTCCCATCAAGCGGCAGGACAAGATCAGAAGTGAGGACATTCAAAGCCGAACTGGTTTGGTTTCATTTGCTCTCCTTGCATGGACATGTTATTACAATGGAAGACCAACAAATTCCATGAGTACGGCCCTGAGCGTTCTTGGATGGGCAGGCAGGATTTAGAGTCTAAACTGTAGTGTTCTCACATGTCATTTGAATGCGGCCTTGACAAATGCTCTGTGAGCTAATAGTAGTGGAATCTCTCATTGGATGCAGTAAATATCAGCTGATAGGGTACCATCGGGCTGTATGTGTACCCCAATGCTTCACCTCTAGAGCTGTTATTTATGACCTTTCCTCTATACTTACAAGTGCCCAGTTGTTAATGGGCTCTGACAATCCCGTCATATCTTTCTAGATAAATATACCGCAGTAATTATCTGGGAATTACAATTTGATTTGAAAGATACTTCTGGTTTGCCTCTGCATTAAAATGACTTGATTGTCACTACAAGCTCAACCAGGCTTGGTTACGTGTGCAGCACACCAGGGGAGTTTTACAGCAATCCCTCATCAGTAAAATTATATTCATTAGCCCGCAGCTTTGAAATGTAACTGGTAAACCAACTTTATCTGCTGTCAGTGGGGTGATATTTGATAACAGCTTTTTAATTAGATGAGACTCGAACAGCATCTGTGCAGATAACAAAGACTGTGTGCATTACCTGTATTTCACAGAGATAGATCCTTTGATACTGAGGGCAGGTTCACACGACAAAATTAAGTTGACCTAAATTACATCAATGTACAGCCACCACAGTAATTAATTCACTTTTGCACGTCCACATTATGCTTCTTGTGTTAGCGGCGCACATCCTCACCAGGAGCGCTTGCACTGTGTGGGGCATTGTGGGACGGCTTCTGAGAGGCAGGATGTC
The DNA here is from genome assembly GCF_013100865.1 of Trachemys scripta elegans. Lineage (NCBI taxonomy): Eukaryota > Metazoa > Chordata > Testudines > Emydidae > Trachemys > Trachemys scripta. Next base: position 13,775,437 of record NC_048312.1, read on the forward strand.
TCTAACATGTCGATGTAAGCAACACACTGTCTACACTGACACTGCATCAACCTAACTACATCGACCTAAGCGCTACGCCTCTCACAGAAGCGGAGTTATTCAGTCGGTGTAGTGGACAAGTTACATCAGTGGGAGCTACATTTTAGCGTAGACGCTTACAGAGTTAGGTTGACGTAACTTGCCTGAGTAACAAAGATTTTTAACTTCAGTTGCTCTGGGTTTAGAGCTGATTATGAATAACTACATCTGTATATAAATTACAGAGGAAACACCTGGAGCGGAGATGAATGCCTTTAAAAAGGAGCTAATCCTATGGAGTCTGCTCATATCAAAGGTAAAAGAAACCCATCACCGAGTGATCTGTGTTAAACCTTCCAGCAGGCTCCTGCTTGCATGGAAAAGAACTGCCTAGTCCTCACCTTTGCTTGTGGGACCTCCATTATCAAACATTTATCACATTTTTACCCCTTGTTAGAGATCATTTCTTCCAGCAGAATTCTTCATTGGAAGACAGATTTAACTCCTCCATATGCCATGCCATGCCATGGGACCAAGTGCAGGGGAATGGAGTGCTTTTGAATATTTCAGACAGCACCTGGTTGTGCAGTAGTGTGCTGTCTGGAGCACTCCACAAATGGGATAAGCTGTGAATAAAGTTCTTTCCCAAGGAAGGTTGCTTGTTTCATCTTTTGAACCCGATTTCAGTGTCACTTCTTGGATGGAGGATATTTCTGTTTGTGCCTCTTCAGGTGTGAAAACAGTCTCTCTACTAGTCCTTTTGCACTGATACAGAGCCCTGTTCTTCCTGCCATACTCACATAAAGTAGCAACAGAAGCTACAAACAATCCCAATGATTTCGGTCGCATGGAGTAAGTTACTGTGAGGGCAGCCATTCTGGCTGAACGATAGGCCTTCAGCGCTAAAGAGCCAGGCTCTCGAGCTGTGAGCTGAAACAAACTCACATCTTGCATAGGTAGGACACAGAGGGGGACATGTGACCCACACTCACTAGTGGGTTACATTACTGCTCAGTGGGAATGAGAGTGGCAAAACTTGGAACATAGTGTTAGCCCTTTATGGCCTGAGCAGTTAGCCAATATTCAGGACTTTGAGGGTGGTTTCCAGGAGGATAAGAAATTGATGATAGACTCAGGTTTTTTTTTAAATCAAATCTGCTTATTTTACACAAAGTCCTGTTGCCCCTGGACATGGTAGAATCAAACAGGAGGCTGTTTCCTTGCTCACAATTCCAAGCCTGCCTTTCCAACCAGCACTCTGGCCAAAAAGTTCTCTCTTGCTTTTCTCTCAGGGTCACTCCACCATAAACTGCATCTGAATGGAGGGCCTGGTGGCAAAGCTCCTATAAAATATCACAACGTTGCAACTTTCAGAGTAAGGTGACTATAGACTTTAGACCTTGTGGATATCCCTTGGTTGGAGTAAGGCTAAGGGACATCACCCTGATAGAAACGGACCCTTGCTGAGGCGTTAGGTAGTCAGCAGCAAGTCTAATGTTTCTCTGTGGCAAAAGGTAGAACAATTGAGGCACTGAACATCTGGACTCAGTCTGGCCTTCAGAATCTGGCTCAAGGCCTAAAGGGAGGATGGTTGGTCTAGGGAAGTCTCCACTCCTCCATACTCTTGTCAAAGGTCTTGGTGTGATGGTTGCAGGATTCCGTAAGGGACATAAGGAATCTGAGGCCTTGTCTACACTAGAGGGTTAAGTCGATGTAAATTACGCAACTTAAGTTTATAGCGATGCAGTTTACACCGACTTAACGTAGTGCCTCCACTGCGCTATGTCGGCAGGAGACGCTCTCCCGTGGACATAGCTTTCACCTCTCATTGAGGTGGAGGGCTGAAGTCGACGGGAGAGCGCTCTCCCATCAGTTTATTGCGTCTTCACCAGACTCGCTAAAATCAACTCCGCTGCATGGATCGCAGCAGCGCCGATTTAGCTCGTAGTGAAGACAAGCCCTGAGGCAGCTTCTATGGCGTCCAAGCAGCCTATTCAGGGGTGGCCTGCGTGCCTCTTTAGAAAGGCCCTAGAAAAGGTGGGCCAAAAAAATCCATGCCCCAACCCAATCTATCCTGGCTGAAATGAAATAAAGTGACTTACAATAAGTGGAGTCATCAGGCACCTGATTAGACCTCTTACGCATATACCATGATCCAGTTGGGATCGACAGTTGCCAAGACACTACCAGCACTTTTCTTTTTCTCTCCTGCCTTTTCTGCCTGCTTCTGATGGACACACACACCCCTCCGCCAATTAATCCCGAGGCCCTCTGTTTGCCATCTATCCCCTGGGTGGTGTTTTCCTGTTATGCTGGCTATCACTAAATAAAAGGGCATTGAACAGCGTTTAGCATGACGCCCGTCAGCTTCAACAAGGTCTGTGACTGTCCATAGATCAAAGACATTCTTCCTGGGAGCCACCGAACCTCCAGCATAACATTAGTGTCTTTTATCCAGGGACTTCAAAGCACATGGCAAACAGGAAAGACTAGATTCTGATATCTTTTCTCATGCTGAATAACCCCTTGATTCCACAGGTGGTCTCAAGACTCCAGTGAGTAACTATTCCCCATTAAGAGTTGGGGCTTCACAAGTTGTCCCCAATGAATTAAGCTTCTCGGCACTTCTGTGAGGTAGGTAAGTAGTATTACAACCCTTCTGCACCTGGGTAATGATAATGAGGCTGTGCCACCCAACAGGACACAGCAAGTTAATAATAGAGTCAGGAATCAGACCCAGGAACCCTGGGCTCCCAGCCTCTTGTTTCAGCCACTAGATGACAGGGCCTCCCTATCCCTCTATTCTTACATGCAAGATTCTTGTCATATGTCACATACACACAACAAAGCGTAAAGTTAAAACAATGAACAGTAGCGGTGATTAATTACCATTACTGCGAATTAGCCTACATTCCAGCTAGAGTGCCTTCCAAAGAAGGGACAGGGACGAGCAGAAAATAACCATAACCACCAAAGAAATGTTGGAATGAAGAGGAAAAATGAATCAGGGACAAAGGAAGCAATATCTGATCCATAAATCTAATTTAGCCTAATAATAAAGGAATGCCCTGGAGCGGGGGTGGGGAGATGGGCTGTCTTACGAGTCCCCCACAGCTTTTCTCTCTTGTTCTCTTTACCTCAGCTCTGTGCTCAGCCAGAGGCTTGTCACGTCCTACTGACGCCACTCCTGAGCCAGCTGCAGTGGAGCAATATGAATTCCCCCAGGCAACGTCTCCACAAATTTCCCAGCTTGGGAAGCCCAGAGACAGTCAGAATTGTTCCTAAGCACTGATGTGGAGAACTGCACAAAGGGGGCCCTTTGCAGTGCACAGCAAGAAGTGTACTGGTCCTGCAAAGCCCAGGAACCATGCCACATATTCTTGAGTGCCACGTCTGGGCATCTATTTTATTAATGATTTACTTGATATATCAACAAGGAGCGCTCCCATAACAACTGGAAGTCTGGCGTGTTTATGCAAGTGAACTCATGCATATGCATGATTGATGAATATGGATTTCTTCTGTATTCTCCCTCCCAGCCCAGTTATCAAATCCAGCCTTTGCCACCTCCCCCCACATCATCAAATCTATCAGTTCCTCCCTCTCACCGGCTCCCCTTTCCCTCCTCCAGCTTCACATTTCCCCCTGTTTCTCTCCCTCCTGCCCCCTTCTCTCTCCCTTAGCTGAGCTGTCTGGCCAAGGCAGTACCTTTCCACCTAAGCTCTATTAGGGGTTTCCTCTTCTGCCTCATCCACATGGGGTGAGTACTAGGAAGTGGCAAGTATCAGAGGGGTAGCCGTGTTAGTCTGAATCTGTAAAAAGCAACAGAGGGTCCTGTGGCACCTTTAAGACTAACAGAAGTATTGGGAGCATAAGCTTTCGTGGGTAAGAACCTCACTTCTTCAGATGCAAGTGGAGAAGTGAGGTTCTTACCCACGAAAGCTTATACTCCCAATACTTCTGTTAGTCTTAAAGGTGCCACAGGACCCTCTGTTGCTTTTTACTAGGAAGTGGGACACCGAGAATCCTGTTCCCTTCTTAGTCTGCTGTGGTGGCCTGGCTACCATCCTTCTGCTCCTGCCTGCAGCCTCTTTCCCCCCTTTCTGCCTGCAGAGCCTGGTATGTTCTGCTCGGCAGCCACTGCTGCTGAGTGGCTTTCTGATAAGAGGAGGCCCCTGGACCAAATGCAGAGCCAGATCCTTGGCAGGCTTGCTCTGCTCAGCTCCTGAGAGGCTGTCTGGAAAGCAGCTGCTTGGGAGCCCAGGAGACAGCGCCCAAAATCAGGAGTCCCGGGGAAGCAGGAGATTTATTACGGCTGTTCCCGCACCTGGAGTTTTAGACACGCACGTGTTCATTAGGCATTAAAATAAATACATCTACATGGAGCCATGGAATGGATATTTCTTTTCCTTCGCCATTTAATGCCCAGATCTCAAGCTTGCCTTTAACCTTCCCCCTCTGCAGCTCCACACGATATAGGACAGAGAGATGACGCGCTTCTGGCACGTAGGCTCAGAAGAACGCTTAGTTCCTCCCAGAGTGACTAAGGGCAGCATTCCCGTGTCACTGCAGTCGCCTCTGTCACACTCCACTAGCTGGGGTGAACTTGGTGTATGAAGAGCAATCGCCCCCTCTCTGCTCCCCGGTCTGAATGGTGATGTTTTGGAAATGGAATACAACACTGACGCCCTTGTTGCAAAGCTCAGGAACTAGAACCAGCAATTACCATGTGCGCACATAGGGTGAAATGCCCTCCATGCAAAGAGGCAACACAGGGCCTATGCACCATTTAAGCCTTGTTTTGAGGCCTTCTTCACAGGGGTGAACGTCACTCAGTCTGAGGAAAAGACAGAGGCATCTGGCTGTTGCTTGGGTGTCACTGATTGCTCAAGAGAGTCTAATAGATGCAGCAAAGGAGGCTCTTTTGCAAGATTTCCAAAAGGATATTATTAGCTATCAGCCCTAAATACCTCTTACATTAATTAGGACAAAGAGGAAGCCCCTTTGAGCGGGGAGGTTACGGGTAGTGCATGGCCCATTTTTTCCTTTCGAGCTTTTAGAGCAGATGGGAAAATGCCAGCGTTGCCCGTAATTTGCTGCCTCTTTATCACCTCTAGAACTGCAAAGAGACTGGATAAAGTAGGCCTCAATTTACTAGGGACCTAGAGCTTGATTCACGGCTGTGTGACTGCAGATTTACACTGCCGAGTAATGCAGTGGTGAATCAGGATCCCTAATAAGCAAAGTTGAGTTAAAAGACTTTATTAACAAGCTTTTCCCCCCCCTAAGATGCTTTTCAGGAAGCACAACCTCAAGTCTCCTCCCGAGGCTGGTAAATTTCTCTCGCTCCCACATGGCTATTCACGGAAGCCATCCTCACTGCTATCAACTTCCTTTGAAATACTAGAATACTCCCCTGCCGACTTAACATGGTATTTTATGAGAAAAGATCTCACCAGGGTACAAAATAATTGCAGGGCGAAAGGTTGCAACTGAATCTAGCAAATGTCTGTTTGAGAACAGGCAGTTATTTTACATACTAGATGGCATCATAGTAATTTAAATGACCTGATGTCAAGTGTAGCTCTTAGGGTCCCTCTGCTACAAGCAATAAACTTCCAGACATTTTAATGCCATTCAACTGTCAAACAAGGTAGTTTTACAGTGCTCTGGATTGTCCATGGAAAGCTTATTTCTTTCTTAAGGCTCCGTGGCATTACACTTCCATTGCCATGAATGTTTGTATTATTTTAGGTGGTGTTACATTATGTCAACAGAGCCCAGCACCTACCAGCATGGCCCTTTTGAATTCAATTATCCTCATGCTATATACATCATTGAACGGAGGTCTTTAATGTCTGGGTTGCAAAGGGCTAATGTGTGGACACAAAGGACTTTAGAGCTGTAATGCTGCACACTACTGACACTTGGTACTTCACAGGATCAGTGGGCATAAAATTCAGACTTCCTCCTTCCACCAAATGCAGAGGGGTTAAAGGAGAATTTTTATGAACTATTAGCACTATGGGACTTATGACACACAGCTGAGCAGATCTGATTCCATCCAATAGAGGGCAGAGGTACACATACGCACCTGGAACGTATTACAATATCAGACAGTCTGGTTAAATGGCTGCATTCCAAACATCTTAAAACTATGCCCAACCTTCCTTTTCTCCAACAAGTTCCAAAGGAAGCAAAAACACAAGAAAGAAAATGTTTTTAAGGAGCTTTGTCCTGCCAAACATTCATTCATCCCTTTAGATTTGGAGAGACAGGTGTAATATTTCCGTTATATGGATTTGCAGTCACTGTATTTGAAGAACAGAACCTCATTGTGGTAGGTGCTGTATATACACATTGTAACAGACAGTCCGTGCCCTAGAGAGCTTACAATTTACTTAGATGAGAGAAATATTATTTTCCTCCATTTTACAGCTGGGAAACTGAGGTACAGGGAGATTAAATAACTTGCTCAAGGTCAGACAGGGAGTCTGTAGCAGAGGTGAGAAGTGAACCGAGGACTCCTGAGCACCAATCCAGTGCCTTAGCTACCAGACCATCCTTCTTCCAACAGCCTAGCCTACATGTACCCCAGTGTTTCTCAAACTGGGGTCGCCGCTTGTGTAGGGAAAGCCCCTGGCGGGCTGGGCCGGTTTGTTTACCTGCCCTGTCCGCAGGTCTGGCCGATCGCGGCTCCCACTGGCCATGGTTCGCTGCCAATGGGGGCTGCTGGAAGTGGCGCGGGCCGAGGGACATACTGGCCGCCGCTTCCAGCAGCCCCATTGGCCCGGAGCAGCGAACCGCGGCCAGTGGGAGCCGCAATCAGCCGGACCTGTGGACGGTAAGCAAACCGGCCCAGCCTGCCAGGGGCTTTCCCTACACAAGCGGCAACCCCAGTTTGAGAAACACTGATGTACCCTTTATAGCAATGTCTGCTGGGACATCCCCACCAACTAACACCTATAAATTTTCCAGCAAGTTTAAGTTCACCCTTTTTAAAAAACAAACAAACTATGAAATGGGCAAACTGCTCTGTAAAGAACCACAGAGAACCTTCCCCCAGTCCAACCACTTTTGAAACATTAAAAAGTTTTGTTTCCTTATTGAAAGTTATATTCCATTGGTGCATCTCTCCGCCATTCCTAGTTCCACTCAGAAGTGGAAATGCTCCTGAGAGCCAAGCTTTCTGTGAAATGCCTAATATGGTTTCTTGGAGTTTACTGAAAGCATCTTTACATTGGGGTAGTTGTGTGACTTTTGACCCTCTGGACTGTGCAGATCCTGTAATGCCAGCTAAATCTGAGCTCGAGAGGCTAGCTACTAGGTTTGCTATTTGTACAATGTATTGATTCAGGAAAAGCACAGCTCAGCTTACTGACCGTAGACTCCCTCCCTTTTTGCTTCACCAATGGTAGACTTCAGAAAATTGCTTCTCCAATAGTAGACATGCAGAGCTGCTTTTAAACCCATCTGTTCAGTGCCATATACAAGCCAATAACCTCAGAGACTGACCCCCGGTCAGAAAAACAAACTTGCTTCCTTTTGCTGTAGGAGACCATCCTTAATGTAGAGAAGCTTTGTGGAACGTATTTGAGTATGTTTCCACTACAGAGGATTTCATGGCTAAGCCCCAGTTCCGGAAATCCTCTCTCACTTTACTCTCCCATGACCTATGTAGCACTGCATTTCTTTCCCCAAAACTGCACAGTACATGTTTCAATAATGATCTGCAGGGGACGCCCGAAGGGGACTAATGGAAGGGATCTGTAGTGGGTAACTGAAAAAACTCAGCAAAGCTTGGAGACTGAGGAGAACACAGAACCAGAAGATACTTCTGAAATTTCTTTCATCCCAGCTGATCAATTTTACCTGGCTAAAATGCAAACACAATGGCAAAGCCCAAAAGTTCTGCTATGCTACTATTTTCATTTGAAATGTCCCTTTAGAAAAGCAGCAAATAAAAGAAAATAAGAAACTTATGTTCCAGCACATGGAAAACACGTGCTGTTCAAAATCAAGCCACTAATAAAACCTATTATTGTGTACACGTGTCTGGGTACACAATTAAGAGCAGTTCTGTTGCAAAATCACAATGTAGCTATTTCAGAGCTTACTTTCATGACGCTCTAAACGTTGTCCTCCTTTCAGTAGGGCTGTCTTGGGTGAATCCCAGGACTGTACACCAATGACCTTGATCTCAATCCAAGCAGTTGCTGCTTACCACCTTCCACTGTGTATACTCGTTTGTTAGATCTATCCTGAGCATCTTAAAAAGTGCTGCAGTCATTAATGAACAGAATTTAAATTTGCTGTAATCTAGCCACCTAAATCAGGGCACTTGTTATTGCTCTTCTTTTCCCTGCCCCCACCTCAATTATTCCACCGACTTCAGAGTATGTTTATTACTCTGTATGTAGCACATTGTAAGGTGACATCTACCTCTTGCTTGAGTCAGTCTCCAATTAACTGAGCAGAGGTTAATGGAGTGCAGGGGAGGTAGCAAAAAGCTGACTTTAAAAGTAGTATTAAAGATAAAATTCCCAACTTGGCTAGCTAGTGAAAGCACCATCTATTCAAACAAGCAAGTAGAATATAGATTCACAGATTCTGAGGTAGAAGAGACCATTGTGATCATCTGGTCAGGCCTCTTATATAACACCAGCCATAGACCTTCCCCAAAATAACTCTTGTTTGAATAAAGCAGATCTTTTAGGGGGGAAAAAAATCCAATATTGATTTTAAAATGGCCAGCAATGGAGAATCCACCACAACCCTTGTTGTACATCTTTTTTCCAGTCTGAATATGTTTAGCTTCAAGTTCCAGCCATTGGATCTTGTTATACCTTTGTCTACTAGATTGAAGAGCCCATTATCAAATATTTGTTCCCTACTTAGGTACTTATAGACTGTGATCAAGTCATAGATTGATTAGACTCAAGGAGCTCTGATTCCTAAATGTTTATGAATTCATTCCTGAATGATAAGTTCTAGTCTCTTTCTCCATACTTAGGAAATATTAAGAAATATACTTTTTCATTACTTATACGGCTCTCATAATCTATATTATATAGTGTTTCTATTTATACTGTATATAATATTACCACTTCCATAGTGCTCACGGTGTGCTAGGCACTTTACAAACAAGCATGAAGGCAGGGTCCATATTCCAAAGCTGAATAAAGCCATCTATCCATCCTTTCATTTTTCCAGACAAAATCATAATTAAGATTGTAAGAGCGTATAAATAACTCAAAAGGAACTATGTCTTTGATGCTCTAGGAATTATTTTGGGGGAGATTTATGGCCCGTGTTATACAGGAGGTCAGACTAGATGATCACACTGGTCCTTCTGGCCTTGGAATCTCTGAAATGAGCTTTAGAAGTTTTACAAAAACAAACAGTAAAAAGCGAGGAGACTAAAAGTCAAGGCACAACTTTAACATTTTCCCTTTTTTTTTTTAAAGTCGCCTCAAACAAACTTAACTCTGCTTCCACTAGGCTGTATTTTTAGGAGTATAATTAGGTATAATGAAGTTTGTTATTTATGGCAGTGCCCAAAGGCCCTGATCAGGATTGGAGCCCCATGTTGCTTAATAGTGCGCAAACACTGATGAAGAAATAGTCCTTGTGAACTCTAGTATCTTCAGCTTGTACTTTTGTGCTTCATCTATCCCAGTGCCAGTGCCATGCCAGCGTCGAATCCCAATACGTACTCAAAAAGCTTCCCACTGTAGCTACAATCGTTGGAAGAGCTAGGGCTGGAATCCTGGCTCTTTTGAAGGCAATGGTAAAACTCCCATCAACTTCAATGGGGTCAGGATTTCACCCCTTTTCAGAAGCTACTTCCTTAGGAGCTCGGGGTACCCCCGATGCACATTTGAAACCTGTCCATTAATATGCAAATTAGCACCTTATTTTGCATCCGTTTGTATAATTTGGAAATGTAAGTTCTCATTTAGTCTTCAGGGTAGTGTAGAATGTGTTTGACCTCAGGTCTATGCACGGGATTTGACAAGGGATGGAATGTTGGGGTGATTCAAAGGTTCTTTACAGCTTCCAGAAGTGCTCAGACTACAAGCCACTTTCAACGGGAATAACCTAAACTACAAAGAATTAATAACTTGACGTAGGGATTTCCCCCCCACACCCTCAATTACCCACCAATTTTGTTCATTTTAGCTGCTTATTATTTGGTATGAGGGCAGAGGTGAAGTTAATGGATCTATTAAATAAAAATTGAGATATTTCACAAAGTTACCAAGATCTTGGAGCAGTTGATGATTTTGTATGAAAGGAAATAAATGAATCAACATGCCATCATTTTTCAGGACATTCAACTACACATGGGTGATTAACCACTGAATCAAGCTACCAAGGAAAATGGTGGGTTCTCACGCATGCTGTCTTCAGGTCAAGACTGGATGCCTTTCTGGAAGATATGCTTTAACCAAACAAGCTATTAGGCTCAATACAGCGGTCACGGGGGGAAAGACTATGGCCTGTGTTAACTGGACAGCCTAATGATCCCTTCTGGCCTTGAAGTCCATGAATATGTGTGTAGAGCTTCAAGTACTAATAGGAAGACATTTTAGTACTAGAATCAGCAGAGGTGATGTGTCGGGGGCACGTGGGGTTATGGGACGCTTCTCGCTGGGATGCCAAGCAATGAGAAGGTAGCTAGTCCCCCTGGTGGCAGTACTCACTGTGTGTCCATACAGCGTGGGGAGGGAGGGAGGAAACAGCAGGGCGGCTGGCTGAGCTCCCCCCATCCCACTACATGGGGCTGCTTCTCCTTCCCTGCTGCTGGGGTACCAGTGCTTCCTGCTGCCTGCTATGCAGACCGCCCACTGCGGTGAGTCAAGGGGTGGAGGCAGAGGCAATATGTGGGATGGTCACATACCCCCCCAACCTTTCAATGGTGGCCCCCCACTATCCACAGTTACATGTTGCCTCTGCTAGAGTGACTCCCCCCACACAAAGCGTAAAGACTTCTGTCTGAATTTCAGATCACAATGATTATTTTCATTAATTATTTAACATTTATATTGCAGCAGCACATGAAAACCACAACCATAGGGCCCGGCTCTGCAGGCACTCCCTGTCTATTTCCTTTCACCAGGTTCCCAGAAATATTCCACAAGGCACAAAGGCTTTCTGTCCCGTAACTGTCCTCCTTGGGGCCTGCATTTATTAACAAAACAATCCGCAAAGAAAATAAACCACTTCCAGTCCTTTCCTGGTCGCTACTTGCAATGTTAAATATTGGCAGGAAGCGCCACAGTGTAGGTCCATAACTGCAGAATTCATATTATTTCATGCAAGGTAACTTGACAATATTCCTCCTTGGTCTGTGTTTACTTTTGCCCTGTCCACTCCTTATGGAAATAAAACAAAGAATCAAGATTTGTAATAAAGCCTGAGGGTATGTTCCTTTGTATCGTGAATTTTATAAGAGAGAAAAGTAATCATCATTTCAAAGATGCGGCATTTTCAAAGAGCATTCTCAATTATATTTGTTTCCTGCTTCCAAGCCTCCTATAACGCTGGCTGTCGTAAGTCAAGCTCAGAGACTGATAAACTTGGAAACCATGGCTTACAGGACCTGAACAAATGGCTTTGTGTAGAAGAAACTTGTCTGTGAAATACTGCTCACTCGAAGAAAATATTTATTGGTCTTTTTAGGGATGGGCACCCTAAAGGATTTCTGCAGCTCTGCAGTATGGGAAGCAGGAGCGGGGATTTTCCTTCTGGAGAACATGCTTCTTTCAGATGGGTGTGTGTCACATACAAGTTTCTTTCTGCTTTTGCTGACACACAGAATTGAGAGGAGGGGATGGTACTCGTGGGAGAGGGACGGAGCTTGGAGCGGAGGAATTTCTCACAGGTGTTAGACAGAAGGAGGAAGGTTTTCCAACGTATACTGCCATTACTCCTAGTAATCCTCAGAGAGAAACTAGAGCCACGAAATTCAGAAACAGAATCAGATCCAAATCTAAACTTCTTTGAAGTTAAGGCCATCTGGATCCAGTGTGAGTCCACCTCTAATAAATAATAAACCTCTAGAACCAGTTCAGTGCCAGAGATAGGAGATCTAAATACTCAGCCTTTCCTCCCCAGTTATGAGCTGTGGACAGTTTCACTCTGTATCCCTGAACAGACTGGAGAGAAAGTTCTGTTACTGTGAGTTACCCAGGGATAGTCCCTGGGAGAAATGCTTGGGGCAAGTTCTTTAGTTCTGGGCTGGCTCTAGAATAGCTTTGCTTGGACTTTGAAAAGTTGGTGCAGTAGTAACATGGGGTTGAAATAGCAGTGAGCTATTTAGTATATTACTGCTGGTTCTCCTGGGTACAGTGGCAGCATGCGGATATACTGCTTTAAGAGGGCATCTGAATTACATAGCTGTGCCAATATGGATCTCCATCACTTTGCTGTGGCCCATTTTTAAAATCACAAATACAGCAAGCAGCCTTGGCATAGCTGCTATGTCAAGTTTGTTTTCTGGGACTGCAGCCAGGCTGCGTGATTTGTTTTCTATTTGACCTTGAAGAAGTCACTCGACCTTTGAATAACTCAGCTGGAGAACTAGGTGAAAGGAGGAACCTTAATGAGAACCAGCTGCTGCATAAGAACTGAGCTTTCATGAGTTAATAAATTACAAAACCCAGAAACGCCGGCAGCAGAGGTGGTATCAAGCTCCTGTCACTCAGATTTTGGTTAATATTTCAGAATCCTATTTCAGCATCTACTGAGCTAGGGGGAGTCTGATCAACTTTCATCTCTGATGAGTTCCTCTCTTCATTACTCCTGAGTCCCAGATCACCACTGCTTTGTTTCATATCAGATCAATAACCTCAGGGACTGATTGTCCTCTGCTTAGCCCCTGGGGTAGTCACCTAGGCAAATAGCACCTGTCTGACTGACTTGTATTTTACATCCACTTTGCACAGGGTGAGTGCTGGTCAGTGGGGAATCGGGCTTTGTCTGAAACAACAAATAGGTCTGTGGCGCTCATTCTTTTCCCTCTTGGATGCTTCTTCAAAAGAGTGAAATATGAAACAGTGGTGGTTTGCAAGTCCCTACCACCTTCATCCTCTCTGTCACTCTGGGAGATTTTCAAAGCCACCCAACTCCCATTGACTTTCAATAGGAGTTAGGTGACTACCTGACCTGTGTGTCCTTGAAAGTGTCCCCCTGTACTGTGCAGGAATTGGGTAAAATGTCATTAAATAGCTTGAGAGCCCTCTAGTGGCCCTCATTGTCTTCTAGGTATCAGAAGCCACCAGACCCCTGTGCCACTGTAGCAGTGTATATATGTAGCATGATGTATGTGGTTAGTAACACAGTGATTACATGAATCCCACTGTGCCTATGTGGTTCTGTATTTTGTATAAAGAGCAAAAGAGAAGACTCCTCCCCCCTTCCATTCTGAAAAGTCATAAGAACCCCCTGAATAGTTCTGAAAATAATCAAAAGGTATTTCAGGGTGTATTTTGCTCTTCACATCCTATGCATCCGCCCACTTCTCCCTTTGTGTCTGATGCATTTTTTTAGATGGTGCAGGCAGGAACCTTTTGTCTCTCCCTCTCTCGACCTCTGACACAATCAACACAACTCTACATCCGCACCTGAGAGAGTCACCTGTAAATTGCTTGCAGAAGCAAGATCACGCTGCAGTAATCCCAGTGTGCATGGTGCCATACGTTTTGACAGCTCTGTTTGGGCAAGTGTGAATTTTTTAAACGAGTTTCAAAGACATCATCAAGGATGAGAACCCCCCAAATTTCACTCTCCACATAAAGCAAATGGGTCTTTTAAATTATCTCAGGGAAAAAATCGCACCTGGTCAATGGAATACCAGGCCAGATCTTCAACGGGTGTAAATCAGCATCACTCCACTGACATCAGAGGAGTCCTGCTGCAGCTTTGCCCCAGCTATGAATCTGGCCTATTGTCTTTTAAATGATCCCTGATAAGGAAACGCGCTCAGCTCATCAACAACGGAGCTGCCCATCTTTCTGTGGGGATGACCAGTGGATATTGAAAGTGGGGTGCACCTTGTTCACGGGCATATACGTAACATGTATGCTTTGCCCAATCAGCTTATGAGCCAGGCTAGTATTGAAACATACCAGAAGATCGCACTGTACATTGGACTCTTCTGGTTCAAATGCTGCTAGCTCACACGACCAGCAGACAGAATGCAGCAGATGGCACGGTGTGCTCATGTCCGTCCATGTCACATGCGCTGCTGAAACAAAGCTGCTAGGTCTCATTTCAGACTTAACAACCATGATGATGTTCCTTAAATTATCTATTCCTCAGATCAAGCCTGGTTGTGGGGGAAATGCAGGCTCACAGTGAAGAGTTCTATAATAGAGCAAACAGTATGTTTGCAAGTTTCGAAGGGCTCATTCACCAGGGAAGGGAATGCTTCGCTTCGGCATTAATGGTTATGGCTAGTCAATTGTCAAGCACTAACCAGCTGTCCTGATTAAATCACTCCTGCTTTCCAGTCACATACAGTGCTATGGACAATAAGAAATGCCATCTCCTGGGCCAGTTAATACTAACACAAGATGTTGTAGATTGCTTCATTTTTATTTTGCTCAGGAACCGACGTCCTTGTTGTCTGGATCAACCCTAATGAAACACCTGCTAGGTTTTAATTAAAATAAAATGGAATGCAGTTGCCTGAACAGGTGGAAGGAGAAGATGATATACCATTCAGCTTGACTCTCTCCATGTGTTTAGAGACTTGGTAAATTCCCAACTAACGCATCCATAAAACAGCAATGAGTGTATCAAGAACATTTCGATCATGCACACGAGCCTGGTTAAAGATGCAGCTACTGAGTTGGGAAACAGTGAAATGAATGTTAATACCCAAGCAGCCTCACGTTATCGCCAGTTCATGACTGGTGTAATGGATTTTTTCTTCTGATGTAGTGAACAGTGACGTTTTCCAGTTGCGACAAAAACTGTCAAAAATCACTTGCAATAAAATGAGATAAAATGTTAGTCAGACAGCAAAACAGCACACAGGGTTTGATGAGTCTGAATAATCAAAATGCTGGAAGAGTCCTGGTTAAGATTGTCAGCCCTTCCTTAATTTACCCTTGCCCATAGACCACCCCCATCTTTGTGGAGTCACAAGATCACCCATTGTTTAGAACTATGCATAGCCTGACAAAACAGGGAGAGTTGGGACCAGCTCTTCTGGCTTGACTGAATTTCTTAGGGCTGGATGTTCCACCCACATGCAGTGGAGAGGTGGAGCTGCAGAAAACTGGTTGTGGTTCCATCATCCTATGTTTCCTGGTCCTGGCATGAGGTTGCTCAGTGACCTTACACCAGGGGAAGACTGGGGCATAATGGAGCTTTCTATGCTTCACCTCATCATTCCCATCCTGGCTCATGTCCACTCCCTCCCTTTAGGCCAAGTGTGTGTGGCCATCTAGCACAGGACCCAGCTTCAGAGCCTCTCCCCAGCTTTCTCTCCAGCTCCAGAGGAATTCTGTGCTGGCCACTTCCAGACAGTTTAACTCTTTAGCCATGCGAAGTGGATTTAGTAGCCTGATAATTTGCCCTTTTGTGGTTTTTGCTTTAAATCAGATCTGCCATGTTAACATTGGGTTATTATATGCTCATGCCTTTTCTCAGTTTCATCCCACTTGTAAATATTCACCCTATATTGCTTTGGTGGGTAGTTTCAGAAGAAGATACAAAATCCAAACACATCTCTGAAAAGGAATGGTTTATGATGGAAACATTCAGAAATGCCCGATTGCAATGGTGCTAGTGGGCACTGCTGAAGTATCAGAGCCATGTTATCTTACAGTTTCTATCAGTAATCTTCACTGGCAAATCATTCCCCCCCTCCCCGGTGACTAGACTGATTGAATTTCCACTGGTTAGAACGCCAAAGTAATATTTGATCTATAAAATCTATTTAGCAGGTTTGTTAATCAGTTTAAGCTATCACAAAATGTGAGTAATTAGCAGTGTCGCATGATATTAAGTGGCTTTTAATTTAATTGTGAACCATCTCTCAATTTTTGAAGAGTTTCTCTCATAGGAAACCTTAAATGCAAATACTAACTATGAACACTAAACTTTTGGGGCCTGTTTCTTTAGTGCCCTACACTGTGTGCAGTGATTTACACTAGTGCAAAGTGTGTGCAAAACACTGTCATTCTGACTTAGGAGTGCTTTCCACTCACTCTGCACTGCTGTAAATGACTGTACAAGGGGAGGGCAGAGAATCAGGCCTTTTATTCCTTAGCACATCGTTGATAAAGTGTATGGTCAATTGCTTGATCATACACTGGCTTGTTGGGAAATATATTCAAGAAACCAAATACCCAATATCATTCAGGTTTATTGCTAAAAGCCTGTAATAATATAGTACAGGAAAAGGGGTTGGTACAATACCATTCTCTGGGAAGCTGTCTTGTTGCATTCACCTGGTACAGAATGTGTTCTCCCAGAGTTGCACATTTCAGCTAGGAATATTTATGCAAATGATTTTACAAGCTACAAAACGCTTTTTACACATCTCTAAAATCCAACCCCTCAGTTCATCCCAGTTCCTTAATTTGTTGTTCAGTACCTTTCCTTACTTTTGGTATGGACACTAACATTTCAGGTACTGGTCCGTGAAGGTACCTCCCCAGTTTGTACCAAGACATAAAACAAATGTATCTTGATTTTGACAAGTTGCCCATCTGCTTATCTCAAATGCTGAGTTGTACTGGTGCAGAGTGTTGTGGTATGGAGCTTAGTTTGAGTGAACAGAACACAGGGAAAAACATAAGCCAGTTCAGACAGGCATTCATATAATGTGGTATATATTACACTAACATATATGGGTTGGAATCAACGTAGCCAGATGCCCAAAGACTCAGGGATTGTTATTGCTGCATTCTTTGAGTGAGGACAGGGTCAGGGTATTTTAGATGTCCAAACCTTTTGTGGGTAGCTTGTTATTGCTATTCTGTGTATTTGATTCATGACAGTACTTGTAGTTCAGTTTGAATATGAATATACAACTTCTGAACTAGGGTTACCATATTTTGAGCCTCCAAAAGGAGGACACTCCACGGGGGCCCGGTCCTGCCCCCAGCCCCGCCCACGCCCCCCCCGCCCCAACTCCGCCCCTTCCCCAAAGTCCCCGCCCCAACTCCGCCCCCTCCCCTGCTTCCCGCGAAAATATTTGATTCGCGGGAAGCCTGAAGCAGGTAAGAGGGGTGTGGGGGGAGGAGGCACGGCCCAGTCTGGCCCCCCCCGGCGTCTCCAGCCTGGGTCGGCTCGGGCCCTGGGGTGCCGGCCTGGCCCCCGGACCCCCAGCCGAGCACCCCCGGCTGGCCCGGCCCCCGGGCCCCCAGCCGAGCACCTCCGGCCCGCCCAGCACTGCCGG